>NC_056743.1:495874164-495956664 GCF_019279795.1 Protopterus annectens | reverse complement strand
AGACCAGACAGACTTTACAAGGTGCCTGACACTGCTAAGCATCTGCTTAAGTGCCCACCTGCTGATCCAGCCACTATCTCAAGCGCCTACCTACTACCACCATTCTCCCTGCTGACAAAGACAGCAAAACAATGGAAAGGTTGGGCAAAAGATATATACTTTGGCCACCTTGGCCTTCACAGCTACACATTATCAAACTTACATGACCAAGTATGCCTTGTCTCTCTTAGAATCTGCCAGAAAACATGTGGCAGATATTTCAGACTCCCCTGCCAAACCGTCACTGTCCTCTCTCCTGGCTCTCTCTTCGCAGGTTACCAGACATTGGATCAAGTGCAGCTGTGATGCTGTTGAATCCTCAGCCAGGTCAGCAGCATCAGCGTCTGTCTTATGCAGATACTCTTGGCTTTGCCTGCAACCCCTGCCAGATGATTTCAGGCAAAGCTCATTGATGCTCCTTTGGACAATGCTGCACTTTTTGCTTCTAAAGTAGCAGACCTTTTCAAGTCTCTGCATTAAAAAGGCAAAGAAATGCAGAACCTAAAACATTTACTGGTGTCACCAATACCTAAGTTTCAAAGAAACTATCCAGTAAAAACACACTTTATTAAAAAGCAGTCTTGTCCTGCCCCTCCTTCAAGGCCTCGTAAGCCCACAAGGAAACAACCTCCTCCAGCTAGAGCATCCCCTCCCTCTAGCCAGAGACCTCCCTCTCAAGAAAGGGCAGGTAGCATCTGACTACCTGCCACCTCTGCCTCCTCCACCCCCTCCTTCTGTACCACTGTCAGCTCACCTCTCTCACTGCCTCCCTGGGTGAACCAATCTCACCTCAGACAAGTGGGTCCTGTCCATGCTACAAAACAGTTACTACACGTTCTAGATCTCCCCACCCATAGGCAAGGCATACCACCACCATGTTCACAGCAACTGCACCTCTTGCAACCAGTAGTGCAGACCCTGTTAGCTCAGGGCACCATATTAACAGTCCCCTCAGCTGCAAAAGGAAGAGGATTCTATTCAAGGCTTTTCCTGGTCCCCAGGAAGGATGGAACCTGGAGACCTATTCTAGACCTCTCAAATCTCAACCATTTCCTAAAGGTCCCTACCGTCAAAATGCTGACCCTGCCACCTTTTTTCCCACTACTAATTCCTCAAGGGTTCCTGGCAACATTAGATAGAAAAGATGCTTGCCTCCACATCCCAATAAAAGCCACCTACAGGAAATAGCTGAGATTCTTGGTGGGTTCCTCTCACTTGCAGTTCTCTGCCTCACCCTTTGGAGTCTCCACTGCACCCAGAGTCTTCACAAAATGCTTGGCTCCAGTGGTTGCTTAGCACAGAACAAAGGGAATACAGATATTCCCTTACCTGGATGACATGTTGATCTAGGCTGCCAGCCAAGAAACCCCCCAAAGGCACATCCACTTTGTGGTGGCCCTCCTTCAATCACTGGGATTTCATATAAACTTCCCAAAATCTCATCTACAACCAACCCAAGACATTGTACTCCTCGGGTGCAGGATCGGCTCAGACCTCATGGAGGCATACCTACTCACATCCAAAGTGAACCCATTGTCAGAACACCTCCTTCTGGTCCTTCACTCCACTGAATTGACTGCAAGGCAGTACCTCAGACTACTGGGCTATGTGGCAGCTACCATACCCATGCTTTTGCTAGCAAGACTGCACATAAGAAAGTTACAATGGTACCTTTGGTCAGTCTGGAAGCAACACAACCACCCTCTAGAGCACATTGTGCCCCTTCTCCCCTGCCTAAAAAAGGAAATACTATGGTGGTTGACACAGGTGAAGTACAACCCATGCCTTCCACTCCAACCACCTCAGCCCACACAGGCCATGCACACAGATGCCTCAGACCTGGGTTGGGGAGCCATTCTCGGCCACCAAAGGGTGCAGGGCCTGTGACTAAATCCCCATAAATTAGAACACATCAATGCCAGATAGATGATGGCAGTCCTTCTAGCCCTCCAGGCATTTCTTCCCTTCTTACAGCAGGGACCACTTCAGATATGCACAAACAACACCACTGTACTGTGGTATATCAACAAGCAGGGAGGGACCAAGACATACCTGCTCTGCAAACCAGCCCTCTTGGTTTGGGAATTTACCACCTCACAGGGAATCACTCTGCAGGCAACTTACATTCCCTTTCTCCACAACTCCCAGGCAGATTATTTGAACAGAACCAGCACAAACAACCATGAATGGATGCTTCATGAGGATGTCTTCCTGGATCTGGTCCACAGTTGGGGTATACCTCAAATGGACCCGTTTGCCTCCACCATCAACAGGCAACTTCCTGGCTTTTGCACCAGGACACCAGAACCCCAGGCACTGGCAACAGTGCCTTCTCAATTTCCTGGAAGGGGAAATATCTATATGCACCCCCCCTTCCCACTCATTCAGAAGGTCCTGCTGAAAATACAACAGGACAATCCAAAAACTTGTTGGTGACACCCTACTGGTCCAGACAGCACTGGTTCCCCTTACTCCTGTATTTGTCCAAGGGAAATCATCACAAGTTACCCCCTAGAGTGGACCTTCTCACACAGCATAAGGGGTCACTAATTCACCCACAGTGGCAGCTTTTACACCTAACCCTGTGGTTGATAGGATTGTGATCCCCTTCACACACCTTTACAACGAGGATGTGCTCAATGTCCTGCAGGAGGCCAGGAAACCAAATACAGGAAAATCATACCTTCCAAAGTGGAAAAGATTCACTATTTGGTGTCATAAAAGACAGCTGGACCCGCTTCTTAGCGAACCCCATCTAGTGCTGTCCTGTTTGTGTGAGCTACTACAGACTGGATTGGCTTATTCATCCATCAAAGCTCATCTGTCTGCTATTTCTGCATGCCTGCCTCTGGATCCCCCATTAGCATCCAGACAAGGGGTACTTCACCTCAGACACCCCAGGAAACCCTGTCCTCCATCTTGGGACCGTAACAACATGCTTGAGAAGCTTATGATCCCACCCTGTGAGCCAGCAGATAAAGTTTCTCTAAAGCATTGTACTTGCAAAACTTGCAAAACTGATCTGTTAGTGGCCCTGACCTCAGCCAGAAAAGTATCAGCCCTTATGGCTATTCCCCCTTTCCTCATTTTCCACAAGGACAAACCTGTCCTTCAAGTCGAAGGAGGTGAATGACCTGTCCCTCAACCAGGCCATACACTTAACTGTCTTTTTCCCAACCCCACAAGGGGACAGTGAGAGAGTGCTACATTCCCTGGATGTTCACAGGCAAATCAGATTCTACCTGCACAGCACCAAGTCTATCAGACAGGCTGACCAGCTTTTCATATCCTTCCACCCTAGAGCCCTGGGGAAGGCAGTGTCCAAACAGACTATTTCTACTTGGATCTCCAAGGCCATCACCTCCTGCTACCACTTCCATGGTAAGTCTCTGCAGGGTACAGTTAAAGCTCATTCCACAAGAGCCATGGCCTCTTCAGGTGCCTTCTTTAAGGGGCTGGATACCCTTACTATCCTGGAGGCTGCTACTTGGTCTTCTGTTCATACCTTCACCAAACACTATTAACTTGACCACATCTCCAGATCCAGGGCAGGGTGCGCCAGAGCTATCCTTCATGGATTCTTGGAGTCTGCCTCTAGACCATCACCCCAATCTCAGTGAGCTTTAGCACTCACCCATATGCAGAATACCACAACATGGGAATAGAAGGACATAGAAAAGTTGTGTAAAATATTACTATAACCATAGATGTCCTTCTCTTCCATGTTGCAGTATTCCTTCCCACCCACCTTCCCCTCCTGTCAGCTAATAACTTCCCTATCTGGGTGGCAATGAATTGGCATTGTCCTTACTAGGACTTGCTCTGGCTGGGGTCTTCAGTTCTGAGGGCCAGTGTGTACCAACGTCACTTTTATAGCCCACATTCTGATTCTGTCAGCCACATCAGACATCTCACTCACCTTAAAGGGACTGAAAGCTTTTCAATACTAGCCGTACATATGCGAGACTAGAGTAGTAAACCCATATGCAGAATACTGCAACGTGGAAGCGAAGGATGGTTATGGTAACATTTTACACAACATATATATATATATATATATATATATATATATATATATATATGTGTGTGTGTGTGTGTGTATATATATATATATATATATATATATATATACACACACACCCCCATACACACTCACACACACTCACACAAATGCATGCATGCTTGTATAGTAACTATTTCAGAGAAAAACAAAATACAAATTACAGGAAGGCACTGTTTAGTTAGATGGTAACAATCTTTATGATTTTGTGTGCTTCTGTTCAGATGCAAACATAAAAAAGATTTTATTTGTCTGTCTATGGCAGTCATTCATCAAGAAGAGCTTTTGAAATGTCAAGCATGTGTTTTTACTAGCTTATGAGATCAAAAAGTCATAATGCCAAAGAATGCTAATATCTGTCTGTGACAGGTCATGGTACAGTAGGGAATTGGAATTTGCGCTTTTCCCTTGGTAGAGTGATCTTGGAGTTGGTATGCATAAGTAGCAGGGGGTTGGGGGTGCAGGAGGCAACCCCTCCCCAACATAAAATATGTTTTTCATTTTTTTCTCAATATTTTTAGTTTTGATGCTTTATGATCCACATTCTGACAGTCATAGAGATGTATGCTCAGTGTTGTGTTATAGAATTTCTGTCTATCTGTCTACCTACCGATATCTATCTTTGTCTGTCTTTCTATCTGATTTGATCATTAGGTTACTTAACTGGGTTTTTGCCCATTTACATTGGAGGCTTAGTGGAGTAAAGCTCCCAGTACAAGTTGAACATTCATCAGAAGTATAAAGATAAATAGTCAAATTTATCAACGGATTTGTTATACAAGAATGTAGTAATCACAAAGTAAAATTAACTAAACACTTTCATAATATACAAAAAGTATTTTATTTCTCACTTGCCCAGAATTACGGTGCATATTTCGATTTGTTGCTCATAAAATTTGTAGATTTATGGCAAACCATTAAGGACTGAAGCCATTAAATAACAGCATACATTTAAGTTTCCTTCAAAACATGAATTCTAATGCAAATCCTATTACTCTAGCAACTTTTTAAGTTTATAAGACAATATTTAAAATTTGTTCCTGTTTTTGTCCCTCTGTTATTTTTGGCTTTGTTTAGATTTCTTGCACTTACATGTGTTATTTACATGGATGTGCAGATGTAAGATATGCAGAGCAATGCAGGCCATATATAAAACATGGTGAAGATGGGCCAGTAAAACACAGAAAGGAACATATTTCTTATAAGTAGTAACTGTGAAAACTAAATGTCACACAGTTTGTGCAATATACACGACACAGTCATAAACAAAGCAAGCAATTATGTAACATACTAGGTAACACAATGTGTACATGCTTAGTTATAATGTTTACAAATTAATAACAACTAGGATGGATATCATTACTTCTGGTGATGTGTCCATTTGTTAACTTGGATAGATTAAACTAATACCTGTCATCGTCTCTTTCACAGACCTCAAGATTGCCTCCTAACCAATGCAAGATATCAGTATGTAATGTGAGAAAATGTTCTATAGAAATGTATGAGAAGTCAAAATGACTCACAATATCTGAGAAACACTCAGAAAAATCAGATTTTGTGACAGAGACTGTAAATATTTTTAGAAAAAAATGCTCGACAGGTGACAACTCTAACACCAAGACTACAGCCCTTCACTCCTACTGCTGCCTACTTTAATGGCTGTCTTTGTACAGTGAGAAAACAGGAGGACCTTTTTCCTAATCTGTCTTTGGTGGTTCAGTCATCTCCTGGTCTGTCACAAGTTAAAACCAAATCTCACCAATTTTCCTAACACGTTCAATTTTATCTTTCATATTGCAGCTATTCAGTGGGTGGAAACATGGTATGTAACCCAGTACAAAAAAAATAACTTATTTTAATTAGAGTTCTGATAATCTAAGTCATTGACATTTTTTTTGATAATGCCTCTCAGTGGTGCATAGGCCTTTGCCAGTGACCAACAGTGTTTTCAGATTTATTATTGCAAAAATAATAATTAAAGATAGATACATCTTTCAAGAACTCAAAGTTTACTGATATTATAAAAAACATTTACTGATAGTATCAAATGAAACAAATTGTGATGCCCCTGCACTGGCCCAGAAATCGAGCAGCCTCAATCCTCACCACTGGCAACAGGGAGGGATGTACACAATGGGAGGATGACAAGTACACACACAGTAAAGTACAATTTCCCTTAAGAGCACACAGAGATTGCAGTCAGTCTGGGGCTGGTTTCTGCCTCTTTCTCCAGATCTGCAGTAAGACTCCCCACTGGCACAGCTATAGGGATGAGATCTCAGATGAGTGGCCAAGCCAAAACCTGCAGACCCTCTCTGTCCAACCAGTGCTTCATGTCCTTGCTCAAGTAGCTGACACACAAACACACACTTTGAGATTTGATTTATACACAAACACACACCTGAGAAAGACTGGTACAGATTTACTAGCTATGCCCTCCTTCTGCCCAGACTATACTTATCAACTACTTTTAAGGCCCTTACCAAAGGGTGCCCAGGCTTACTCTGTAATGTTACTATTAATCCAAATGTTAAGTGTGACCAAGACTAAGGATATTTAGGAGTGGCCTATACAGTATCACCAAATACATATGCAAGTACTGTAAGTGCTTAAATATGTCTCACAAATATCAGTCACAAAGATAGGTTTATATATATTTAATAATAAATAATAAAAAAACAAGACAATACTCAACACAGTAACTGCAGGATTCAGAATCACAGGAAATATTTTAAAACAACATTGCAGGACAGTCTCAAATAAATACCGAAAACATCTAAACTAATCTTTACTATATTCCTGTGTGTCTCTAAAAGAAATACTATGTCTAAATCTTACTTACAGACAACATGCAAGCAGAAGTGCTGAATGGACGTTTCTAGGTCGAAGACAAGATACAAAATGCACAGACTCACTCTGAGATGGTTCTTAAATTAATAATACACATTACTGCTTGGTTAGCTTGTATAACATCACTCTTTGTCACCGGCCTTCAATTCCCAGGCTAACAGAAACTAACACCTCTGTGTTAGAAATACATATCTCTCAAACGTGCAGCTGCTAGGAAGTCACAGAGCAATAAAAACACTTTACATTTTAAACCTAGTAATTATTTCTGTTTCAAGAGAATAGAAAAAAACTTCTAGCTCTAGACACCCTGTCTCCTTCAGTGAAACTGAGAGATAAACACTATTGTAAAACAATCTCAACTTATTTTCTTAGATTTTTGCAAGTTAACTCTATATGTTCCAGCTTCTACTATTAAACCATATGTTTGCACAGGTATATAGTTTATATGCATTTCTGTTCTCTTCCAGTAGAGTACACTGTGGTCACATCCTGGAAGCTCAGTACTGTGCAAATCCTGTTCAACACACACTTCTGCATCATTAGTTTAATATACACATAACATATGGTTATCTTACATTTGTAAGACAAACATATGAATTATATTAATATTCACAAATAACATGATTATTTAAAAATTCCAGATAGTTGGGCTGGCAGTGTCACATTTCTATATAAATCATATTAATATTTACAAGTGATATATAATTATTTAGAAAATTGCAGATAGCTGGACTGCAGTATTTCCCTGGTGTCACACACACATTACAGGAAATGTAGTATTAATAGTAGCAACACAAAATGAATGGGCAACAGAAGAAATGCTTTCTTCACAACATCCATCTATACCTGAATTACTTTGGTTTATAAGTATTTATTGGCAGTGATGTTCAATCAGGGAACTGGATTATCTTGCTCAACGTTTTTCACGTCATCTACGTGCAAACAACTGTTTATAAAAATCATGCCCCCCCAACATATGAAAGGTCACTCAATGATAATAGTTAATGTTATGTTACATTTGGCGCATCAAACTAGCATTTTTCCTCTACATGTAGTTAAACCTCCTAAAAATAAATTATTTTCACTTTGAAAGGCTGTCAGTTTCCAAGTGAGTAATCTTCCTAAGCAGTTTCCCTTAAATTAATTTCATGGATAGAGCTGTGGTACTTAAATCACATTGTTAGCACTGAACAATTCATACTTTATAAACATCAAGAGCACTGAACAATTCACACTTTATAAGCTTCAAGAGTCTCAGTGACGGTTGCAATTCTCACAGCTTTGAACACTTTAATTATCAGGCTTGATATCTTCCTTTGAAGTCAGCAATTTGCTTTCAAATCAGAAATAAAATTCCTCTTAATTTAAAAATTGACTTTGAATATCCTCTGTTGCTAACTTTCACAATTACAACTTAAGAACTTATGTTATAGCCCATTTTAAAATACGTTTTCAGCAGATGATTGACAGTATCACTACCTCTTACTGATAAGCAGGAGTGCATGTTATCATGCATCAGCAGCTCAGAAAGGGTTAGTATTGATGATACATGTATATGGCATGGTGCCAAATAGTACTGAAAATCACAGGAACATTAAAAACATCAGGAACAATTTGGTTTATTTTCATCAGCGATTTTACTAATTAGGAAATTTGTCTAAAGGCCATACTTCACCAAGATGCATCTTCAGCAGCCCCTTTTAGTAGCACAGGAATAAGTCCTAATGCATCATTTATTCATTCATTTATCATCTAATAGTGACTTCATCCTTTTTAAGGTCATAGGAATATGGGTGCTAAAACCCATCCCAATAATTAACGGAGTAATGGGCATAAAACTCTTCTGGACAGGATGCCAGTCATGCACTCTATCACACACACACACACACACACACACACACACACACACACACAGGCAATTTAAAGGATCACTCTTTCACATAATGGCAAGCTTTTAGGGTATGGAAGGAAACCAGACCACTCAGCAAAACCCCAAACAGATACAAGGATTATAAGAAGATCTGTACAGACTTTCTCTCAGCTGAGAAAAGAACCAGCAAACCAAAAACTGTGCAGAAAAGTTAATCATGAAACTACTGTGTCACTAAAAAGTATTTCCATTTTTTTTAAACTGGGCAAGTAAACTGCTCCACTGTGAACCTTGTTTCAACCAACACTGAGATCAGAAGGGTAGGGGTCGCACATAGAAGCAAACCCAGAATAAACAAACTTCACATTCAGTACAGATACTAAGTAGAGGCCTTGGCTGACTACTTGACAGTGGAGTGGTCTTAAGCACTGAACCACAGTACTGACCCCCATGTTTACAGCAACATGATGCCAAGTGGGTTAACTAATTTTTTTTTTCCTTCTAGGCCTTTTATGCATTTTTATTTAATATTCAGATATATGTGTCTATTTTTTTAAAAACTCACTATGGATAAGCAGAGCTGAATCGAGCACAAGGCAATATAGGCAGCTGCTTAGGTCCCATGCTGGCTGCAGAGCCCGGTCATGCAAAAAAAAAAAATTAAAAACAAATTTTCCAAGCCTACTATGCCTGGCTCCATTTCACTAAAAATTAAATCCCTGCTCCTACAACACATTCAGCATCCATTTAATTAAAAATGGAAATAACCTCCTGTTTGGCAAGCAGCACCTTCTGTACAGTCTTTTTCATTGGCTGGAGAGCAGCAGCAGACCAGGATTGTCACGTGATTTTAACTCCGCAAACAGGAGACGGAGGTAGAATTTCTATTGCACAGGGTTGAAGTTCTGTTTTACTGAAAAAAAAAGTTTATTTTTCATAAAATCGGTATGTTAATTCAATACATTTTGATAAATAAATAATGTGAGAATATTTGTTGAACAAGGAAAAACTATGTACAATATTTACAAGAGCCTGAAGTACTGAAATTCTATTTTAGATTTGCACAGAATAAACACCAAGGGATGAATTGCAGCAGTTAGTGATGACACAGAACAGGAATGTTATGTTTACAGAGTGAGTGTAGAGCAACGATGCCTGACAGGTACTTTAGCGTGCGCGCGTGTGTGTGTGTGTATGTATGTGTGTGTGTGTGTGTGTGTTTGTGTGTGTGTGTGTGTGAGTGCTTGTATATATGAAAAGACCCAGGTAAAGGGAGCTAGTTAAGTGACTTGTTCAGAGTCTCAAAGCCTGTACCTTACTTGCAGGAGACAAGAGCCTTAACCCCAGACTTTTTTTGTATGGTAAATCACTAAGGATTAGTCAGTCAATGAGAGTCATTAGTTTCAGTATTTCTGGTTCAAAAATACATGTTGATGCAAAATCTGTTCTTTTAAATTTTTTATGTGATTTAACTAGCATGCTCTTTTCTGTCCCTAGTTTTGAAAAATACCTCTGATTTTGCTTCATATTTATGCCCTATCCTTGAGCAAACCATTGTAGTAAACAGGGCCTTCATCATATGACTCAGGTTATTTGAATACGATTCTTGGTTTCCTTAATGTTGACAGTGTGTTTATTATATGGCTGCAAATAAATGGGACAGCATGAAGTTTATGAGTTTAATGCCAATATTTTAGCTATGAATACATATTTTAATTTAGCTTGTTTTTTGCAGACATATGAGTGTGAAATGCAATATTTGGTCTACAACTGTTTGACTAGCACTTAGCTTTACCCATCAGAATTATGAGCAGTTAGAGATACTTCCAGTTATATGTAGTTTGATTCCCTCATTTGTCTTCTAAGTGACTCTTCCAAGTTACTTCACCAGACAGGTTACTTCACCAGACAGGTTACTTCACCAGACAGTACTGTTGAACTGCTCCAGAAAAGGGGCACTTCTGACTGGTGGGTTGTCTAAGGCTGCTGGCAAATGCACTATACATTTGTCTTTGAATTTCTGTATTCTTCACCAGACAGGTTACTTCACCAGACAGGTTACTTCACCAGACAGTATTGTTTAACTGCTCCAGAAAAGGGGCACTTCTGACTGGTGGGTTGTCTAAGGCTGCTGGCAAATGCACTATACATTTGTCTTTGAATTTCTGTATTCTTCACACAGGCACTAATTATTACTTCACTATATGCCATTTGAGTTTGATTCCCAGCACTACTATTGTAGTTTAATGGGTCACCAGATTAATTTTTACTAAATGTTAGCTTCAAGGGAAGAAAAGTTTACAGTTTGTCAAGCTAATTCTGTTTTCAATGCAAGAGGCTTTTGTTTAATTTAGAAAATGACTGTTGTTGTTTTTTTTCTGTAAAATTTGTAATAAAAGATTTAAATGAAATGCTAATCTCTGTGATAACTGTAAAAGTAAAGTGGAAAAGAGTATGTACAGTAACAGGTTTGAACAGTGTTTATGGTAAGTGGAGAGAGCACCAAGTCATGGGATATTGGTGGGGGTCTGATTCATTACCCTGCACAGTTACCCATTTGCCCACGATCTAGCTCCATTGACTGTGGAGTTACATGCTGTAACTATACAGCATTATTTTCATTCAAGTAGATCAGACTTGTACTGAGCGATGTTAGAGGGAATAGCTTTTCCTGACAGCAGAGAAAACATAGGGAACTCATAAGTGAGATGTACGTATCCTGCAAGCATGTAAGTCCCTCCCTCAAAAAAAAAGATAGTATGTTATATGCAGTAACATTCCTGATTTTTGTATAATTAATCGGTTTTTGAACTAAAGCTACTGCAGCATTTATATTGCCTGTAATTGTTTTACTTTATTCATTACACTAAAGAATGAATTCTTTAATAGGCCTGTATTGTATAATGTAGTCCCAGTATGTTATATTTATTTATATCGGGCAGCCACGGTGGTGCAGCAGTTAGCGTTGCCACCTCACAGCAAGAGGTTCTCCAGTTCGATTCTCGGCTGGGGTGCCTTCTGTGTGGAGTCTGCATGTCCTTCCTGTGGTTGTGTTGGTTTCCTCCAGGTGCTCCTGTTTCCTCCCACCTCCCAAAGACATGCAGTAGGTGGATTGGACACTATAAATTGGCCCTAGATGTGAGTGTGTGCATGTGTGTGCCTTCTGTGGAAGGTTGGGTGCTGGGCTGACAACTCAAGACCGTAAAATTCCACTGCCACTCGTGAGCGGACAGATGATCTGCTGTGATGACCCCTGACTGGGAAAAGCCGAAAGAAGAAGAAGATGTTATAGTTAGTTATATATTTTATTTAATTATATATTTTTGCTGTACCTTCTTTACAGCCTCCAATAACTGTTAAAGTGTTGACATTTATCTGGTCATATATAGTCTATATTATTTAGAATGAGGATCAGAAGTGTCTGATCTTCAGCATCCATTATGTAGTCATATTACTGTGATACAAGCTTCTCTAAAACACTGGATTGTAAAGGATTTCTGCATTTAATTTAAAAATGTTACTCTGCCAGTTAGTGCAGAGGACTAAAGCTCTGATTTGTTAAGGAACTGCTTCCTGTGACAAGGGATCAGGGTTTGAATCTTTTCACCTTTATTTACCTATTGCATGACATTAAGCAAATCACTTAACCAAACAGTGTTTTGGAGAATTTGGATTAGGCTCCTTAATGGTGTCCAGGACTGCAAGTCTAGTAACTATGAACCATTGCCATTGTTTGCCAGCCATTCCTTAATGCACAGCTGATCTAGTTCAAGAACTGTTATAGCAATATCACCAGCACCTCATTTTTAATGTAAAATAGGCAAGTTATTCTTCAATGGTGACAGGTACTGCATTTGTAGATAAAGAACTGAAATGCAAAGTTGCTTGCCAGCAGCAACCTCTGCATTACTAATAGCTCTCTTTACTGTGGTCTTATTCAGATGACTTTTACTTTTTCAGAGATTGTGCACATTGGCTTAGCATATTTTATCAGGTAGTTAATGTTTATGTTCTCATAAATACTGTTCTATTTAAACTGTACTATACATGCCTGGTTCTTATGATATGATGCTAGTGACCTTTATATAGTTTCATCCACAGTCAGCAAAGTGGCTATAAATGCTGGTAGGAGTGAGGGGCTTTCTGTGCATGAAAGTACGTTATGTTGTCATCATCTGATCATTTTTAAACAGTCTTTAATCTGTCTTTGCAGTACTTTGCATGTTTATCAATTTGGAATATTTTGGCTAGTGTATTTGTGTGAAACAACTTTGAAATATGTGATTTTGGTCATTTTCTTAATTTTTTGACACAGACATGTGAGAAGAATGAAGTCAACAATGTAGCTATAATTACTTGGTTTGAGGCATGTCTTTGGATAAAATAACTTGCTTTGCCGAGCTGATAAAGTTAAAATGCCTTTGGACTGTATTTGCATGATCAGACATTTGATGTGTAAACTATTGATAAAGTGGCCACAGCTGTTGAGTACAGATATTGGTGGATTGTGGCCTTTTATGGTTGAATTGCTTTGAAATGGGTACTTCTGCCATTACTGATTCGCGCACTTTATTTCCCTGCTTGCTGGAAAAAAATGTTCAAAACTTCAAATTTAAAATGCAGTCTAAGAAGAGATGCCATTCTAAACAAGTAATTTTAAAATAATCAGGAATTTGGAATTAAAAATGTGTACAGGGGGTCCATCGTTACATTTAATTTGCCACTGGCCAGTACATTTTCAATGAGCGTTAGCTTCATGGGAAAAGATATTTACTTTTGCTCATGTTAAATCTGTTTTCCATGTGAGCCTGTTTTGTTTAGTATATGATCATCAGTGATTATTCTATGAAATTTGAAATAAAAGTTTTAAATTCAATCCAAATCTCTATAATGATTATAAAAGTAAAAAAGAAAATAGTGTGCATGCGGGACACGGGAGTGGCTGAAGAACCTGGTCGAGTTCCCTGCTTAGGGCCCCATTTGAGTATGATCCAGCTCTGTGGACAAGTGCATTTCATCAGACCTTTAACCTGGTTGAATGGTCACTGAATCATATAATATGCAACTGTGGCTTGAGAAAATCAAATCAAGATCTAGAAAATATAGCTTAGTATCATCTCATACCCTTAATCCTTAGTGCTAGCCACTTGTCAAGTACACACACACACACACACACACACACACACACACACACACACACACACACACACACACATGATCTCTCAGTGTATTCAGTGAGTGCAAAAAGAGCAGAGTTTGAGACAAACATAAACAGATCTGTTAAAGGTTAAAATGTAGACTGTTTAATAAGACTGGAAGTTTAACCAGTAGGCAAGAAAATGAAAGATAATGTGAGCTAATACAAATTGAGTTGAAAAACGTTTGTGCATATTGTGTGACACCTCGGTGTGTATTTGCCAGTTGTGGAATGTGTCCTCCAATCCTTACCAGTTTATCAGATTCTTTTGTAGCTTAACATGATACATACAATAGGGAAACCTGTGTCTCCCTGATGATTTTATTTTTGTCCAGGTGTGCTGTTGAATATTTAGAAAGCATAATTAATATGAACCAGATATTAGCCAAGATCCAACGTGTATATTCAAAGTAGCGTAATATGACTGATTAGCTATGCAAGAGGAGTAACAATACACAACAAGCAATAAGTATCAAACTTGATAGAAAACAGAGAAGAGGCTGTGCAGTGACCAGGACAGGACTGCAGCCCAGCTGCATGCATGTAGTATGCTCACGAACCACTACTCATAGTCCAGCTAATGGCTATGCAGTAAAGTCCATATTATTTTTTTATACAGGGTAGAGAGAAGGGGGGATGAAAAAGCAGACCAACACAGATGGCAAGGGAAAGCAAGACTGATATGGGGGTGGGGAAACAAAGGTATATTTTATTTCTGGAACAGGTGTCCATTTTATTATATTTGCAAGAAGCCTGGGGGGGCAGCATGTGGAAGGTGTAGGCATGTAAGAGGTTACAGGAATGGATGAAGGGGCAGACAAACCGACACAAAGGACAGACAAAGACCAGCACAGGAGCTGCTGATGCAAATGAAGTCAGAAACACAAATGAAACACAGCTGGTGAAGGTAACAATAGAACTACAAACTGTGGAGAGAAATAAAACACAAGATAAGTAAACATACTAGGGGAGAAGGTGGGGTGACAGCTGGCTGTCATGTTACGCAGTAAAACACAAGATAAGTAAACATACTAGGGGATAAGGTGGGGTGACAGCTGGCTGTCATGTTACACAGTGCCACATCCAGTCTGAGGACAGTCACCTCCATTATCACCTTCATGGCTGAGCCATGCTTTATTTGATTCACTGGACACTGTAACTCTGTCAGTCATTCAATGACATGCTCCAGTCTATCATTGCAGGTATCCAGCCACCAGTGCACCAAGGCCAGCACCAGTCCTTTCACCTCCTGCCAGATGCCCATGAATAGGGACCTTACACTCCTTCTGGTGACAGACTGCCAAGGGGTACCAATGAACCCTCTGTCTCACCCCTACTGCTGGATGACCTATGTCATCCTGCAGAATCGAGTGCCTGAAAACTGATGGTGTCCCAGCATGTGATGGCAATGTAAGTGAGTAGTGCTGTGGCCAGTTAGACACCACAGTACTCCTGACCTGCGGTGCTGTGGCCAATGACACACCACATCCACTGCTATGGAAGACATTGCATAAAATATGACATTAACAAAATTATAAAGCAGAAATAAAAAAAGAAGAAAACAGGGATGCTCAATGTTCAAACAAATCAGGCTCTATGTCTGGAAAGGCCCTTGAATAGCCTGCCACCATAAAGAGCTGTGTTAAATGCCCTCAAACATAACAAAAAAATCTAAATTTGATTTAAAAGTACTAACTCCAAAGTCCATAGCCTTTAACACATTTATAAATAATGATGACTCCCCTAACCAACCTATATTTAATTGTAAAAAGTGATAATGCCTCAAGCCTCCTAGAGTAACTGATATGCACTATTCAGTGTATCTTGCTAGTAAAATACCTTTGTTATTATTTACAGTCTATCTAACTGCACCTTTTTGTATGCACAAATAGAGGCTCAGTATTCCATAATAGGTCTGACTATAGTCTTATATATGGGAAGTAAAACCTTCTAATCTCTACTTACAGTACTTCTGAAAATATTATTTATTTTACAGTGACATCTTCTAATTATAGAGCCAACAGATGGGGGTCAAAACTTAAGGCATCATCAGTTTTTATACTCAAATATCTATTATACAACAACCCCCTATTAATATTCTAAAACGTGCACACTGATTGGTCAGCATGCACGTTGTAAATCAGAGTTATACTAATGGAAAAAGGTCCGGTCGCCCGGACTTTTTCCATTAGTATAACTTTTTTTAAAGCAATGGAGAACGCAAGATCTCTATTGTTTTTTACACACTGTCTCGCTATGTTAAATGAGTTAACATAGATCTTCGTATCTCTGTTGCTTTGTTTAAAGGTGTCTCACTATGTTAAATGGGTTTAACATAGCGAGACAGCTTTAAAAAAAGCAACGGAGATTCTCTGTTGCTTTTTTTAAAGCTGTCTTGCTATGTTAAACTCCTTTAACATAGCGAGACACTTTGTAAAAAGCAACGGAGATCTTGCTTTCTCCGTTGCTTTTTTTAAAGCTGTCTCGCTATGTTAAACTCCTTTAACATAGCGAGACAGTTTGTAAAAAGCAACGGAGATCTTCCTTTCTCCATTGCTTTTGCCCACAGCTCTGATGTACTGCGTAAGCATATGCATGCGCAGTACATCAGAACTGCCGCAGAATACCAGACAGCTGTGGAAGGGCAGCAAGGAGGCATTATACAATGCCATTATTTAAGAAAAGTAATTCTTTTTTTTCTTAAATAATGTAATTTTATAATAGCAATAACCCACTTCTGGGTGTGGGTAATGCTGGATTTACCTGCGGTTGTCTTTGTTTGGCCACTCAGGCTTCACCCTCATGACCAAACCACACTAACCATGGGTAAATCCAGCATTACCCACACCCAGGTGTTGGTTATTGCTATAGTAACATTAACCTTAAGTATATTAAAATTATCTAAGCCATAGGGATAGTTAGGATTCCCTAATGCATAACACAGGATTTTTTAACATTAAACTTCATATTATTTATTGTGACCCAGTTAAATAAGGTATCCTAATATGGCTGAAAGGAAAACGGGTCCAATAATCCAGAAATTGTAGTACCAACTTTACATCATTTGCATATTTACTCGTGCAAAATTTATCACCAGGAAAACTAGTCATAAAAATGCCAAATAAAACTGGGCTAAACACTGAGCCCTGTGGAAAACCAGTGATCATCTCCCTCTCTTCTGAGAAACTTTGATCAGTTTTTACTCTATAATTCAGCCCCGGATCACATCAGAACTGCCACAATTTGGGCCCTAGGCAGGGTAATGGATTGGGCCCCACCAGCAGCCATTTCAGAGTCCCGTTACATGGCTATTTCCCCCATTTACCATAAACATTTTTCAAACCTCTCACTGTGCCTATGGTTCTCTGCTTTACTTCTAAAATGATTATTTGGATTTAATTTCAAACTTTTATTTGAAAATGTTATTGCCCAAACATTGATAGACATTTGCTAAACAAAGCAATACAGTCTCACAATGAAAGACTTTGCATTAAAACTTCTCTGTCCTTGAAACTCACATTCAAAGAAATGCCTCTAGCTAGTGGCAGATAAAGTTTACCTTTGGGCTGTTTTCAAATCATAGGCCTCTTGTACACATTTTAGGACCATGCATACATGCATGTGTCCCTTGATTCACTTTCCCGGTTGTATTAAATTATATCCCTTGCATAATACAGCACTATGTGTTAGAGCATATTTTAAATTTGTAGCTTTGAACATTTTTCCAGTAAGCAATGAAAAAAATGCATGAACCAATAATGATAAAACTGCCCAATTCAAACCATTTCATCAATAAAAGTCAATCCACCAATATCAGTCAGTATGCGCACACTCTACAGAACTAAAAGCTATCTGAATAATTTCACATTAGAGAGAGAGGTTCCTGCTAACAAACAACTATATATATATATATATATATATATATATATATATATATATAGATAGATAGATATATATATATATTTTTTTTCAATGTTTCATCTACAAATTTAGTGCTAATTGCCTTTGAAGAATAAATTGTTTGTTACATTAAATAAACAGTAAGCTGGTAATATTGCAATAGGGAATGGATGGCAAACTAACAACAGGTTCATAGTAACTAGGCATCTCCTCCAAAGGACATACTCAGGACTGCAGCACCCCTCCCCCCTTAAATTACAATCCGTCGACACGTTGTGGGAGTAGAACCCACACCCTTTTGCATCAAAAGCAAGTACACTACCTATTGTGCTACTAACAATGCTTTTACATTTTTTAGCATAATAGGTTCATAGGTAGGTACTCAGCTATCAGCCCTGGGGCCTATATAAGCCTAGCCAAAAAGGTTCCCTGGCTTTCGCCACCCAAGAAAATTATTTTCCTGTGCCCCTGTCAAGCAGTGCCGCAGATCTGATCCCCATGGTGAATTTTCTATTTCCATCCAGTTGTCAAGATTTTTCTTAAAGAGGGCCAATGAGGAGCTTTGCTTGACATGAATGGGTAGTTGTTCCAGAGTATGGGAAGTCTCTGGGACAGGAATCTATCCCTCCACCATGTTATGTTTATTGTGGTGACAAGGTTTATGTCCCTGGAGCATGTGGTTCGGAGAGATTGGGATTGCTTTAAGTGTAGCAGGTCCAACAGCTCTGGGTTTGGCATAGCTTTGTATGTTAGGCAGAGATCGCCTCTGAGTAGGTGATATGTGATGGAGTAGAGCTGGAGTTTGTTGAGACAGTCTGTGTATGGCATCTGTTTGAGGCTGGTAATCCTCTTAGTGAGGTATTTCTGTTTGCTAAACAACAGTTGCATAATGTAAACAGACTTACATGAGCAGCACTAAACCTCTCTTCACTTGAAGCTCTCAATTCCTTATAAAATGCACTCGACAACACTCATCCATACCTCTCAACCTTGTAGCACAAGAAATCTGGAAAGCCAAAATTAATGGGGGGACAGAGGCTCAAAACTAGGGATAAATTTTAATTATTTCTTGTATAATTTTTGAAAATAGATAGAATAAAAGGTTTTGTGTTACCATGCATTTTCTGAGGGATATGAAGAGTGAAACTTAAATGACTGTCATTATTTAATGAATTCAGTCCTCACTCATTTGCCAGAAAACCACATTTTATGAGGAACAAACCTAAAATCAGAGGCAAAAATCTGGACATTTGAGAGCTATGCACTCAGCTCCTTGAAACTCAAGTTTTTTTTAACATCTTGGTGGTTGGAGTATAGCCAACTGGGGGGCTCCCAACCACAGCAAGTTATTTTATTTTGATATTTTGTAACATGTCTGTCAAACCAACAAAAGTTAGTGTAACAATCTTGTATACTTCATAAGTCAGGTAGGTTACAAGACTTATTCATATCTCCTTTAAAATTCAAAGCTATGTCTGGTTATAGTAGCAGTGTTTTATCAAGCAGCAGGCTTCACAATTCAGTTAAATATTTTACTACTGACATATTGCCTCTGACTAGGTAAACCCTCCTGGTAGACATTCTGTCCACTAAAACTAACAGCATAGCCAGCTTTAGCTCTCTGCAATACCTGTGGCTGCAAAGGGGTCCCCTTAATCATCCTTGACTCTGTGGAGGCCCAACAAAAGCTGCTGCTGCTGGTTAGGGAAAAATGAGAATAAAAAAATTATAAATGTCTTAATTATACTCTTTAACCTGAACAGGGCTGTGTTTTTATTCTTTTAGAATAAAGGTGATAATGAACATGAACAAGTTGAACACTGGAGAGATCAGCAGCCCAGAGGGACTGATCTCAGTCCAAACCATGGATTTTAAAAAGATTTGATGCTTCCAATCTTCAGGAATGGTTTTCTCTTTCAGGGAGTTTTATAAATACTGGCAGAACACCAAATAGTACAACTTCCAACTTCGGTGCAATACCAATAATAGCAGAATAAAGGCTCAAAATCAGGAACATGTTTTAAATATTACTCTAATTCAATTAAAAAGTTAATAGAATAACAGATTTTGCATCAATATACAGTTTTTGGACAATAAGTATAAAACTCTGATGAGGCAAACACCAGAGCCAAAACCTTTAATGTAGTTCACGGCCAAATCACAGAAACCAAAAGGTGAAAACACTCCCATATGAAAGCTTCATAGAACAACTGCATTTTCGTCTAAAATGATACAGACTTCCTCAGACAACTACAGGACTCTTCAAACACCTTCTGCTTCTCTGTGGTCTTCAATTGCCAATCGTAAATTTCGCCAGCGCATTGAACTGTTCACCCCAAGTCCAGTTTCCAGATCTTCATTAGTTAATGTTAATAGCATCTGGAAATAAATGCAGCAATAAATCCAAGAGAATTGGAATCTGGAAATAAATGCAGCAATAAAGCCAAGAGAATTGGCTTTATTGCTGCATTTATTTCCAGATGCTATTAACAGCAATTTCTGGTTAGGGAAAATGAGGAGAAAAAAATGTATTTGTTTTTGGTTACGCTCTTTAACCTGAAAAGGGTTGTGATAGACCTTGTTAAGATAAAAACTGATAATGGCCTCTGCTCACAACCGTACCCATTCTTAAACCAGCCCTGCTCAGATGTGTGTCCAAAATGCTGCTGTAGATTATGGGGGTGGGGGTACGATTGTGTGGTTATTACCTCTTTAATTTTCATCACAGTCAAACCTTAGAGGTGTGCAAATAAGGTTAGTGCAGCTTATGTTTGGACTGAGGACAGGTGTAGTCATTGTTTCTTTTACTTTCTCACAGACCTCAGAGGTGTACAAATAAGGTTGCTATAGGTTGTGTAGGGGCACTGTATTGTCTAGGAGTAACAGAGTAGACTGCATTACTGTAATCACAATCACGCTTCAGGCATGCATACAGGTAACTGCCTTTGGGAGTTAGGGGTGAGGAAGCATGCTATGTATATGAATGTCAGCAGTCACTTGAAATACATTATTGGGCCATTTGAACTTTTGCTTTCATCCCGGTGTAACATCATAGGGATGCATAGGCAGTCTTTTTTTGAGGGTGTTTAGGGAGGCAGACAGTTCCCAGATAGGACCCGTGTATCCAGACAACAACTGGCTTCTAATTTTAATGTGAGAAACTATTTTGACATCTTTGAACATTAATCCTTGGGTACAACTTATGTTTTCCTTGAAAAAAAAAATAATAAGACAATTTTTTTTTATTTATGCTTTTTTGTTTATGTTACCATTGGATTAAAAGGCTGGGAAAATGCTCTAAAATACATCCCAGAACATCTATAACCCTATGGCTTCTTGGTCCTGAGTTCCTAACTAGTTATTACTGTATTGTCTTGGTCAGTAAAGGTATGTTGAAAGGATGCAATGAAAACTAAAGCTGAACAGCAACACGGTTTCTTTCCTTAATTATTTTTCAAGAAATCATTAAATGAAAAGGTTGTATAAAAAGAAAAAAAAAGTCCTATAAAATGCACTTCAGAGCATATAGAAAGTTACAACTTCTTCAAAAAGCTGAAGAGTAAGGCAAAATGTGAGTAAAGGAAGAAAAAAGTATTATGCATGGTATAGGAACCCCAAGATGGGGGAAAACCAGGGAAGACTGGAGGTTTTGTGTGTGTGTGTGTGTGTGTGTTTGTGTGTGTGTGTGTGTGTGTGTGTGTGTGTGTGTGTGTGTGTGTGTGTGTGTGTGTGTGTGTGTGTGTCTAAAACAGTAGCACTAGGGTGTCATTTCACCTAAGTCCAGACCTGTACATAGATTTACTTCAGTGTATCATTGTTGCAACTAAATGCCAGTAACTGTGACTGTCCCTCTGTGAGATAGGCTACTGTAGTGTGGTACACAGGCCTGGGCCTGTTGTAATATAAGAGAATTGTAGCAGCAGGTCAGTCTGTGTGTAATAGTCCTAAAAGTTTGCAGCATGAACTAAAAGGTTGCTTAGGAAGGGTTGCAGTGACAGCCTGATACTTAGATTGGAAGTGCTTAGGGGGGCCCAACATGACATCTGATGGGGGCACCCAAAATGCTAACACCGGTTGGGGTAAAGGATTCAGGTTCTTGCTTCCTGTGCCTAAGGTACAAGATTTGAGCCTGAATAATTAACCACCAGTTATCTCTATTTAGAGCATTTCACACACACACACATACACACACACACACACACACACACACACACACACACACACCAATAAAACTTACTTGCTGAAGATGAAGCTTCCTTTCATGGAAGCAGCAGAAATCTGTTCAGGTGTGCATTCCACAGTAGCAGTACTACATGAAGGGAATATTACATTCCACATATGGAAAGGAAGAACGCTCTGTGCGATGACGCATGCACAGATGCAACAGGTGTGTGACCGGATGTTGAGAAGAATGCCCTCAAAAACACAAGCATTTTGTAATTTAAAAAAAAAGTAAGTCTGACAGTCCCTCTGCAAGCAGGCCACCTCAAATCCAATGTGCCTTAGGTGACTGCCTTGGTTGCCTAGTGCTGTATCTGGCTCCGCTACAATTTTGACCATGTTGAAATCCATCTGATCACATACCCATTTATACTACATCCACTCAGTAAAGAAATGGTCATGCAATGAGGCATTTTGTTGAAAGCCTTTGACATGTACAAATATGTAATGTCTGCAGCTGCCCATTCATTCAGTGTTTTCCATAAATTAGTAAGAAGGAAAGTAAATTTGTAATTCAAGACCTACTAGCTTGCAAAGAACTAATAACATACATTGAAAGAACTCATTCATAACATTTCCCACAATGCTGGTACGACTAATTGGTCTGAAATTTTCATCTGTACAATGATATAGGAACATAACTGGTTTCAAGTGTTCTTTAAAATAGGAAAAAAAAACATGGAGACATTTCTTTAATAATAGCTGATGGGAAAAATACCATTAATTCCATCAGGACCTGTAGCTGAGCTACATTTGACCATCCATGACAGATCATCTGAACTTAGCAAAAGAAAAAAGCAGGCAGTCACCAGACACAGCCAAAAAATCCCATTTTCCAAATCTTTATCAGGGCCTATAAAGTGGATCACAAAAACATTAGACAATAAACCAGCATCAGTAATCAGATTATTTCCAACTGAAATCTCAAAACCTAAATATACATCCTTTTTCTACCACTTTATATGACTAAGAAAAGCCTTTTTAATTTGTGCCACATTACTAGGCAATCTTTTTTCATAACTTCTCCTACTTAACCTAATTAATTTCCTTAATTCATTTCTTACCATTCTAAATTTCATTATATTTCCCCTCAGGCTTCTTCTTCAGTCTTTTCCACAAATTCCAAGCGAGACTGTCTGACTTTTGCAGGGAACCATTTCATCATGGAGATTTATACCATTTAGATTTATTAGGAATCAGGGTTAAGTCAGCTTATACAGGAAACCATAAAGCCTATCCCAGCCTTCCATAATACTAACTGCACAAACTGTTTCTCTCTAATTCTGTTTTCTAATAAGCAGACGTAGCCCCCATCTGTCAATATATAAAGAGCCATTTGATAACTTGTATGTCAGAACCCATTTGATATCCTTCCATATCACTGTTGCATTACTCTTCACATAAGAAATCTCCTGCCAAGGATAGTCCAACAGCTGTCCACTATACCAAAGCTTTCAGCTCTTATAGGCACCATACATCACATGTATACTCCCTGCACATGAAGTAGGGCATAAAGGTGATGTATGGACACAGTTACCCAGAACTTCTTTGCCGCAAGGCCGAATGCCATCATCGCTCATCAGTCTGAATGCCTTTTTGTTGTGCTGAATACCTAGCTGTCAGATAAGTGCCCTGTTAGGGTCCTTTTTCTTTTGGTCATGTCCTCTTTTGGTAACCTAGAGGTCATGTCATCCAAGAATGGAAAATATCGGTGTGGGAAGCAGATTCCCCATAAGGATTGTCATGAACAGTGTCTTTTTTGAGTTGATGCTTCCCACAAACATAGGTCCTGTGACATTTGTAAAGCATTTGTGCCTAAGACAGTTAGAAGTTGGTTGTCTTCCATGACCATCTATCTCGAGAACCAGAGACTTAAACTTTTAGCCCTGGGTAGCATGGCAGAATCTTCTAATACCAAAGTACCTTTAAGTAATAAGAAGGCCAAGAAATCTCAACCAGATTATTTGGTGGTCCAGCCTCCACCCAACATTTTTGTAGAACAGATAATAGCTCTGTAGGCCTTCCGGTGTCTACATTAGAGTCCTCTAACGTGAACCAGTTGGAAGCTGGCATGGATCCTTCCTTTTGCATGTCCTCCTAGGCTTTGCAGGTGTCTGCTCTAGATGTTGAGGGGGAAGCCACAGTTGATCATCCCAGTGGGCCCTACAGGGATTCCACAGATTCTGGTCAGGGAAGAGATTCCAGGTGCTCTTAATGAATTTCATAAAGGGTCAGAACCCCTGGTGTTTGTTACGGCTGACTTCTCTACCAAGAAAAATCAGAAGACCAAGCATACTTCTGTATTCCCTAATGATCCTCAAAGGGAATGGCAGGAATTTACTTAAGAGGTTTCTATGCCTACTCTGCCTTGGACTTCTACTCCTTCCAAGTGAGCTAGGGAATCCAGTTCCAGAGATGAAGATTCAGAGTATGATGATGAGTCCCAGATGCCCTCACCTTTGGTTTATGGTTCTGATGAAGAAGTCTGCAAGTCCTGAGTCTCCTTTTGAGGCATTGTCTTTTGGAGGCACTATAGCTAGAATGATGGAATACTTTAAGTGGGATTCTCAAGTGTCTGATATTCAGAAAAGATATTATGAGCTGCTTCAGGTGGACACTCCTAAACCTTCTGCAGTACCTCCCATGTTAGCTGCTTTGTTAGACACCTTTATAGCTGCTTGGAAGACTCCCGATTCTCAGCCTCCTGCCCCAAAGAAACGTGACAGGTTCTATAAGGTTCCCGAGAATTGTCAGTTCTTATTTAAGTGTCCTTTTGCTGACCTTGCTGTGGTATCAGTCTCATCTGACAAGCCTTTTAAAGATTTATCCTAATCCAAGCTTCTGCCTTCAGATAAGATAGTAGGTCAATAGGAAGAACTGGTAAGAAGGTTTATACTGCTTCTACTTTGGCCTTTCAGGCCTTGCCATCAATTACCAGACTCACATGATCAGATATGCGTTGGACTTGATTGCACAGGCTTGTCAGGTTCTTTCTGATCTTCCTGATTTTGAGGCAAAATCTTCTGCTCTTTCTGTTTTGGGTTCTAGACTACCTCTCAGGTGACTCATCACTCTATCATGTGTAGCTATGATGCTGCTGATGCATCTTCCAGAACTGCCACCTTTGGGCCTATTATGAGGCATTATTCTTGGCTTCACCTGCAGTCATTACCTGAAGACCTTAAGGCCCAGTTGCTGGATGTTCCTTTGAATAATAAAAATCTCTTTGGGACTGGTGCTACTGACATGTTTAAATCTCTTCAAGAAAAATGTAAAGCTTTGCAGAACCAACATATATTTTTCTTTCTTATCCCTATGTTCCTACTAAACCTGCTTTTGTTTGCAGGCAGCCTCATCAGGCCACTGAAGACAGGAAAAGTGGTAACCAAGCTCCTCCTAAGTCTTCTCAGGCTCCTGTGGCCCAGAATCTTCCTTTACCTGACAAGCTTGCTTCTCTTTGACATCTTGCCCCCCTACCCCTTGGCCAGATTCCCTTCTCTCTTTCACTGTCCCTCTGTCTTGCAAACTGGCACCTGCACTGGAATAACTTCATTTGTCAGAGGTCCTTGGGTCCCTGTCCCTGCTTCAGAAGTAGGAAAGGAATTTTACTCCAGAATGTCCCTGGTTCCTCAAAAGGAGGGCACTTGGAGACCTATTCTGGATCTATCCCTGCTCAACATCTTTCTCAGGGTTCCTTCTTTTCAGATACTTACTCTTCAAACCCTGTTTCCTCTTTTAATACTCCAGGCCTTTCTGCTGTTCTTGGATCCAAAGGATGTTTACCTTCATATTCATATTCATCTCTTTTCAGGAAGCTTTTTTCATTTCTATGTTTCTTCCTTTCATTTTCAGTTCTCTGCTTTGCCTTTTGGCCTCTCTACTGACCCAGGGGTATTCACAAAATGCCCAGCTCTAGTGATTGCCTTTTGCAGGCTCCAAGACATTCAGAGTGTTCCTTATCTAGACTACCTCTTGCTTCAGGCACATTCTGTCAGTTACTATTACAGGATCTGACTTTCAAAATATCTCTTCTTCAAAGTCTGGGGTTCACCATCAACTTCCTTAATTCTGTCCTGACTCCCTCACAAGATCATGTGTATCTGGGTTGACGGATTGACTGTGCCAATGTTGGCCTATCTTCCACCTCCAAATGTCCTGCCCTTGACAGTTTTCTTTCCGTCTCTTCTTTCTCTGCCTGCTATTCCAGCTAGAGAGTTTCTTCAAACCCTGGTATTCATGGCCTCTTCTATTCTAATGCTCCCTCTTGCCAGACTGCACATATGGAAGCTCCAGTGGTAGCTCAGGTCAGTTGGCTTTAGCATTGCCACCCTCTGGATTTCAGAGTGCCTCTCCTTCCATTGGTCATATCATGGTGCTTTTTGTGTTGTGACATAAAATTGATGTTTCCAGTGCTGCTTAGCTGCCTCCTCTTCTTCCTTGTCTGAATTTGATTGGGGGATTTAGCAACTTGCCCTCCCTCAACCCAGGCCTGCCTTTTTAGCCTCCAGTTCTTTCTCAAGAACTGTTCACTGACACTTCAGAAATGTGGTGAGGGGCTTCCTGTGGTCACCTGAAAGTTCAAGGACTTTGCCTCCCCTTCTCAAAAGTCAGGCCACATGAACATCAAAGAGATGAGAGCCCTGAATCTTCAGGCTTTTCACCCCATGTTCTCTCCAAGCCTTCTGGAAGTTTACACGGACAATACTACAGTGATGTGGTATGCCAGCTAGCAGGGAGGCACAAAGTCTTACCTTCTGTGCAGGTTGGCTCTTCAGGCCTGGGATCTGGCTCTCAGTTATCAGCTAACTCTTCAGGCAGTGTATATTCCTTGAGAACACAACTGAGTGGCAGCTCTTTGAGCACGTCCAAAACACAGGCTCACGAATGGAGATGCGTTTCTGGATATAGTCCATTGGTGGGGTATTCCTCAGGTAGATATTTTTGCCTCCCCACTGAAATAGGCAACTTCCTCTTTTCTATTCCAGACTGCCGTGTCATCTGGCATGAAAGATGGACACACTTTTTTTTCCCTTGAAGGGGGATGATTCTCTATGACTTCTCTCCTCTTCCCCTACTATCAAGAGTCCTGCAAAAGATTCAGCTCGACTCCCAAATATTTTGCTAGTGATTCCCTTTTGGTCAAGATAGCACTGGCCCCCCTCTTAATGTATCTGGCCAAGAGCACTCAACACAGGTTACCTCACTGATTGGATCTCCTCACACAGGACAAGGGGTCACTCATCTATTCTCACTTGTTCCCTCTTCAACTGACACTGTGGGTGATAGATTTTTGATCCCTTTTCGGCACCTCTTTTCTGAGGATGTGCTCTGGTTTTACAGGAGGCAAGAAAACCTGCAGCCAGAAAGTTGAAATGGCAAAGATTTTCTGTCTGGTGCCATGCTTGTAATCAGAACATTTGATTTTGTAGGTGACCCTTTGGTTCTCTCCGATTTGTGTGATTTACTCCAGTCTGGCTTGGCCTATTCTTCTGTAGGGCCCATTTGTTAGCTATTTCTGCCCACCTGCCATTGAGTTTTCCTTTGGCTTCTCATTCGTAGGTTCATTAGATGTTACTAGGCTATTGATCAGATCATCTTTACAAGCCTAGCCATTAAATCCCAATATACTACTAGACGAGAGATATCATCTATGCACATAATTTTTCTAGCAAGGCCTACCCATGTTCCGGAGAGAAGCCTGGGCAATCACCGGCAGAAATTTACAGTTTCCCATCCATTCATTCATATTCTGCTTAAACAGAGTCTTGGAGGTGCTCTGCTTGATATGAATTGGAAGCCTATTCCAGAGGAGTGGCAACCTCTGAGATATGTATCTTTCTCTCCAGCAGGTCCTGTTTATGTCACAAGCGAGATTGACTCTAGTCCCATTTGACTTATGGATGTGCAGCATTTCCATTAGATTTGGGTCAGAGATAGCCCTGTAAACCAGACATAAGTTGCATCTAAGTAGTCAATCTGCTACAGAGTTCAGTCACAGTGACTTCAGTCTGTCTGTACAAGAAATGTACTGGAGACCCTGAATTTTCTTACTTAGAAATCTCCAAGGTCTCTCAAGTTGTTGCAGATGTCTGAAAAAGTACATACCAAAGGGAGCATTATATTTAATAATAGGCCTGATGAAGGATGAGTACAAGGGAGTTATAACATCTTTTGATCTTGAGGTAATGCCTTTGCTAATCAGATGAGCGACGTAGAATGCCTTCCTCATCACAGTAGACTCATGATATTTTGAGGTCAGCTTCTTAAAGGAGTCCTGCATCTTAGGCCCCCAAGGAAGCCCATTCCTCCTTCATGGGACCTTAATTTTGATTTAAAAAAATTTAATGAGGCTGCTTTTGAGCCTGCACGTTCAGCATCTCTGCAAAATTGTACCTGGAAAGACTGCCTTATTGCTTGCTGTTTCTTCTGCTTGGAGGGTTTCTGAGCTTCAGGCCCTTATGGCCATCCCTCCTTTTTTGTTTTTTCACAGGGTCAGGGTGTCCCTTCATACTAATCCTTTCTTTATGCCCAGTGTGGTTAATGAGTTGTCTTTAAACCAGGCAGTACAACTCCTTTCCTTTTTTCCTTCTCCTCGGTCTGCTGGTGAGAAAGCTCTACATGCCTTGGATTTGCACAGACAGCTCAGGTATGATTTTAATACAGCTAAGGCCATTCATAAGTCTGATCTGCTTTTTGCTTCTTTTTCATCCCAGGACATTGGGTTTGGCTGTTTCCAAGCAAACCATCTGCTCCTGGATATCCAAGGCCATTTCCTTTTTTTGTTATTCTTTTCATAGCAAATGTCTGTCAACTTCCATTAGGGTTCACTCCAACATGGCTGTTGCCTCTTCTGGTTCTTTCTTCAAGGGGCTGGACACTAGTTCCATCCTTGAAGCTGCTACTTGGTCTTCAGTGCATAGCTTTATTATTTTACTATTTTATTATTTATTTGACATTTGTTGACCAGATTACTCCAACTGGGTCAAAGACCTTTTTCAGCGGAGGCCCAGGGAGAAAAGCTCCACAAGTAATTACAAACATAAACAGTAGTAAATGTAGTTATACATTAAGATATAAAAAGCAAAAAGGACAGCAGTAAATATAGTGATACATTAAAATATAAAAAGCATTAAGATTTAAAAAGCTAAAGCACATCACAATGTTCATTATTTACATATATAAGTTGCATACAAAATTTAACCTACTGAATTAAGCAGTATAACCTCTGTAATTGTAGGGCAATTACGTGTATGAGGAATATCCTTACAAGAATATGGATAGCAGATATGAGGTTTACTTAAGTTGAACTCAGAGTGGTATAAAATGTAGGTTTCATTACAGAGATAGTATCAGAAATGTAGAAGTACAGCCAAATAGTGGTTGTGAGAGGAATTAAGGGGGGTTAGTGAAGGTGAAGGTTACTGCGGTGGTGGTGCTGCGGTAGCGTTGTCGCCTCACAGTTAGACGTTGCACGTTCGATTATCAGTTAGAGCGTCTTCTGTGTGTCGACATGCGTGAATGGGCGTTTCTTCATTGAAGGTTGTGCGTTAGGCCTGGCAAGCCAGCACGTAAAAATCTACTGCCAATCATTAGCGGACCGGAGTTCCGCTGTGGCGACCCCTAACTGGGAAAAGCCAAAAGACAGTAGTGAAGGTGAAGGTTAGAGTTGTAGGTGGAAGAGTCATCGGGTAATTACAGTGATAGATACAAGTACTGTTTAGAAAGTTTTTGGTAGCAGCCTTGAATTTTTGTGGGTGATTAATATTCATGATATCTAGAGGAAGTTTATTCCAAGATTGGGCAGGGGAGTAGATGTATAGGTTTTGTCTTATTTTTGCTTTTGTGTTTGTAGATCTGGAGGAAGTTTTGTTCAGAGCTTCAAAGAGACCTAGTAGGGGTATAGAGAGAGACACAAGAGGCAAGATCAGGACAGGAGGAGGGCTGGTGCAGTATAGCATGTATGATTTGAAGCCGAGACAGAAGCAGTTGATGGGGAAGTTCTAGCCAGCTTAGGCTTTTAAGGGCAAGACAGTGGTGAGAGTGGTAAGAAAGATCTGCAGTGAATCATTCTGCTTTGTTGTATGTGGATTCTTATTTTGATGGGAGAGTGGTCTGAAGGTTAGTGAGGACTTGTGAGCCATAGAATATGCTTGGAAGAAGGTATGCATGAGGTAGGGAGATTTTTGATCTGGTGGAGAGAAATTTCCTGTTTCTGTACAAAAGTCCTAGTTTTTGGTGGGTTTTCTTGATTATGTTGGAGACATGCAGATCAAATCTGAGTTAGTCATCAGTGATGACTCCCAGAAGTTTTGTGTGAGGCTCAACAGAGATGGGTGTATTATTAACGGAAGAGATAGAGAAGGAGGACTTTAGATGGTTCATAGTTTTGGGAGTGAAAAGCAGGAGTTTCGTTTTTTTTTTTTTTTTGGGATTTAGAACTAGCTGATTCATGGTGAGCCAGTTTTCTACTGATAAGAAGGATTGCTGTGTGAGAGTGTTTAGTTCTGAGAGGGAGTCGGCTATGGTGATGACTGTGGAGTCATCAGTGCATTGCATGAGAGAAAACTGGAGACAGGATGTAAACAGTTTGTTGGTAAAAATGTTAAATAGTAATGGGCCAAGCATAGATCCTTGGGGTACACCCATCTTAACACATAGGCCCAGATATGTAGTAGAGATCCATTTTACTGACTGAAATCGATCAGAGAGGTAACTAGCAAACCAGGAGATAGTTGAAGAAGATACCTTAAGTTCAGAGAGTTTGGTTAGAAGCACGAGGTGGGATACAGTGTCAAATGCTTTTGAGAGGTCAAGGAAATAGCAAGAGATGAGTTTACTATTGTCTCTGGCATGGGAAATAGTATTTAAGAAGGCTATGAGGGCAGTGGAGGTGCTGTATTTTTGGTGAAAGCCATGTTGTGCGGGGGTAAGTAAGTTTTCGTCTAGGAGGTAGTGGAGGATTTGCTTGTGAACACATTTCTGTAATATTTTGGAAAGGGGATAGAATAGCAATTGGGCTAAAGTTGGCAAGTTCAGAGGAGTTACCTACTTTATGAATGGGTATATTATAGAATTGTTTCCAGATAATGGGAACTTTGGATTCAGTGATGGAGTGGTTAATGAGTATTGTGATGGGGATGGCAAGAGCTGCCTTTTGAAAAAAGAGTGGTGGCAGAATATCGACAGAAGAAGAGCAAGGTTTTAACTTCTGAAGTCAGGATTTAATATGGGTTTATATTACAACAGCGAAGAGGCATTTAATCGAATGCCTCTTCGCCAACACATATAGAGCGAACACACTAAAGTGCGAACGCCCAGGGAAAAAAATCGGTAGTACTAACACACAAACACACTTTCAAACATTACAATGTGGGGGGGCTTCACCCCCACACCACCCAACATGTGGGGATTTGCCCCCCACACCCCCCTAACTAAATATACCAACTCTGAGATCACAATACAGTGTGGAAAGGGGCAAACACACAGGGAAGGCCAAGCGATTTCTTTCCCAGGGAATAAAATCGCTGTTTTGAGCATTCACGCTTTACTGCGTTCACTCTATATGTGTGGGAGAAGAGGCGTTCAATTAGACACCTCCTCACTGTTGTAATATAGACCCTTTAATATAGTTGTTGCAGACAGTTTTCAGAGAAAAGGCTTGAGAAGGAGAAGGGACTATAGGAGGTTCAGGAGAGATATTAACATTGGTACCAGAGTTGATTTGTTGTGAAAGTTTGCTGATGGTGTCAATAAAGTAGGAAATGAAGTTAGATGTGGTTTCTTGGCAAATGTTGGTAGGACGGTAGGACATGGATTGGGAGATGAGGGGTTATCCGGGTGCAGAATCTGGTTTGAGAGAGTACCAGAATTGTTTTTGGTTAGATGAGAGTGAGGGTGGAGGATTGCTGTAGACGTTTTTCTTGTCATTGATTATATGTTTTTTGTAAGGTTGCATAGTTTATAGTGCTGGAGGTGAGAGGGGAGTTTTGTTTTGGACCTTGTTCATTGAGCTTTGTCTCTTTTTTTGCTTTAAGGTACGTGTGGTTTGGATAAGCCAGGGAGATATAAATGATTTAACTCTAACTGTACATAAGGGGGCTAGGGAGCTGAGAAGTTGAGAATGTTAAGGAATATGGAATTGCATTTAAGTACAGCAATGACAAGAGGTAGATATTTGAGAAAGGACCAGTTAATTGCTGAGAGATGTGTATTTAGGATGTCTGGATCAAAATTAGGGAGTTTATGGCACTGTATGTACTTATGTGGTCTAATATAGTGTGGAGAGAATCTGAGAACTTTGATTGGACAGTGATTACTGAGGGAGTCAGGCACAGTTTCAGGGAAGTGATATCTTTGAGGATTGGAGACAAGTATCCAGTCAAGAAGAGAGAAGGAGTTTGTATGTTTGTTAGTGTGAGTGGGAGTGGTTATTAATTGGGAGATGCCATATAAGTTAACAGATGTGCTAGGACTATCAGAGGAGAGGGATAGCCAGTTAATGTTAACATCTCCTAGGACAGTAGTTTCATTTGATGAAGATTGTGAAAGCCAGTAGAGAATAGTTTCTAGTACTGGGATGTTATCCCCTGAAGGTATGTAGATTGCTGCTATAGTGATTAGGTTGTGGTCATTTATTTTGAAGTGGCAACTAGAAATTCGACTGGAGAGAGAGGGGGTAGGGATAGCTAGGTGAGTTAGTTAGGTGGTTAAAGTACATGATGGCCATACCTCCACCTTATTTTGGATCTGTCCAGGTGTAATATGTTATATCCTTGGGGTAAAAAGTCTTTGACTGGGATATGGGCTTTTAGCCATGTTTCTGTGAGGGTAATGATATCAGGAGAGTGATGGGCCATCCAAGCATGGAATTCACTGACTAAGTATGCTGCTAATGTTCATGGTGTGTAGTGATAGATTTTTTTTGGGAATAGATGGGTGTGGAGGGGTCTGGTTCAGGAGCTCAATATTGGAGTTGGGAGGGTTCTGAGGTCCAGGGTTGGGATGGATGTCTCCTGATAGAAGAAGGATACTCAGAGTAGGTGAAGAGTTGTGAAGTGAGGGAGGATAGCGGTACTATTTTTCCTTATGTTTAGGTAAGGATGAGAATAAGGGGGAAGTTTGATTTTGGGAAGTGGGGGTGTTGTAGGAAGGTTTGAGGATGGAGAGAGAAAAGAGTGTAGGGACTGTGCAAGATTTATGGGATAGATAGAGGTTGGAGAATGGTGAGGAAGTATTAAGTGAGTATTGAAGGAGGAGAGGTTGTATAGGATAATAAGTGTGGAGATACAGAGGTGGAATAGTATTATTTTGTAGAGTAACATGACTGGAATGGGATAGAATGATGTGAGGAAGGAGCAGGAAATTGGGAGAGAGCTATAACCTAGTAAAGTGACTAGGGGATTGCTTAAGCTAAGGTCATGGACATAAGGTCAAAATAAATTTTTGTGTGGTCAAGAGTTAGCTGTGACCTGATGAGAGGTTTGTGTGGTAGGCTTGATTCAGGTAAGTGGAGGGTTAATTTTTAGTTTCTTTAGAATTATATGGGGAGATATAGCTGCTAAAAATAGCTAAAGGTGATAACAGAAGGATAGTTAAGATATGTATGTAGATTATGTATTGTGAATAAGGGTATTGGGAAAATGTAAAACCAAGAACAAAAAGGTAGAAGCAAGTGCCGAAAATGTAAAACTAGGAACCAGGTAAAATTTCAGCACAAAAGACGCCCAGTGCAGCTACGGTAATCCAGTTTATTAGAGGTCGCAGTCAAAGCACAGAAAAAATATAAATGCCCATAATTAATATTGTGTTTGCATCAGTTTAAATGACAAAGGAATCATAATGGAGGGTTTTAAAATGATCTTCGAGGGTTACAACATTTTTAACTATAGTGATATCGAAATAAATGAGGCACATTTTGGATTATTTACCAGAGGGATTCATTTTATCCCTAGGAAGAAATGTAATATTAGTAAACTCATTATTGATTTAAAAAATGTTTCTAAGGAAGAAGAATCTTGAACTGATGCTTGGTTATAATGGTAAGGGTATGGAAATTGATGAACTAAAGAGAAAAATTGTTTACAACCCACCCTTACACCCTCAGTTAAAAATTTTCGAAACCCTTGTAGAAAATGAACTAAGAACAGGAGTTTTAGGGAACAAGGTTTTTCCAAATTTGACATTTAATGAAAGGAAAGTGATGGAGGAGTTAAGAAGGAATAAAATGGTTATGGTTATGAAGCCCGACAAGGGTGGTGGGATGGTGTTAATGAATAAAATAGATTATGAGGCTAAAATGATGGAACTACCTAGACACTGAGAGGTACATTAGAGTCTCCCTCAATGTGATTAATGTTGCTTATAAACGTAAATATATTACTTTAAACGATCTACTATTGGAAGGTTTTATAGACTAACAAACGTTTTCTTTTCTACATAATGACAAACCAAGTGTACCATCATTTTTTGGGATCCCTAAGGTGCATTAGAATATTTTAAGGCCTCCTTTGAGGCCAATAATTTCAGCTGTCACAGCCCCATTGATGAAATTTTTAGATGTGAAATTGAAAAAAATTCCTTTAGGGGATCGAAATGTACTTAAGGACTCTTGGGATCTACTGAGATGTGTAAAACAACAACAATATCCTGAACAATTATACTTTGTAACAATTGATATAGTTGATCTGTTTAGTTGTATCCCACACCAAGAGGGTTTAAAACTGGTTTGAGGAAGCCCTTAGGATGTTTGGCAATTTAACACAGGATGAGGTGTACCTCAGCTTGATCCTTATTGAGCTGATTTTGAAAAACAATTTTATATTTTTCGAAGGGGAATTTGTTCAACAAAAAAGTGGGGTAGCTATGGGGGCCAATTGTGCCCCCCTTTATGCCAATATGATTCTGATGGTATGCGAGCAACTATACATTGTCAAAGCTAAGTACAAGGACTGCTGGACTTTATACAAAAGGTTTTTAGAGGATATTGTAATTTATAAACTGGAATCAGAAAAAAAGTTAAAAGAATTCTTGGAATATATATCAGGTATCACTACCTTTTTACGGTTTACCTACCACTTTGATTGCCACTCGTTGAACTATTTGGATGTTACTTTACAGAAATATGAACAAGGGTTTAGGTCTAGTGTGTTTAGGAAACCAATCTATTCCAACTCTCTACTCCATTTTACAAATTCCCACCCTTATCAAAAAATTGGGATAATTAAAGGATAGTTTGTCCGTATTTTCAGGATGTGTTCAACTGACCATGATTTCATAGAAGTGAGTGGTGTTTTAACGAAGATGTTCCTGGAGAGAGGTTACCTCACATAAGTTGTAGAAAAAGTTTACAATGAGGTCTTAGAGAGTAGAGCAAGCAGGTTTAAACCCATATTAGGAGTGGACCCAACAGGGGACATTCCCCGGCTGGGGATCTTAACCTTCAACATGAATAAAAAAACTGATTCAGGGTTTGTAAGAGTATTTATAACTGAATTTAATGGAGACTCACAGGTCATCAGGGACATAATGAAAGAGAATGGTGTAAGTTTTCTAACCTTTCTGACCTTGGAAGTATTTTTGATACCCCTTTTAAGATTATTTATAGTTGGGGTCTCAATGTTAAGGATTATTAGTGATCCAGTCAATAAAATGGGAACCCCAGAAAAGTGGGAACTTTCAAATGTGATTCTTGCCCTCAGTGTAGGTACATTATTAACAGAGATGCAGTATTTTAGTGGCTAGGGACATGTATCTGACAAGTAAGGTTCGTAATAGCTGTGATTCTAGTGGTGTGATTTACATGCCCCTAAGCTATAAATGTACCACTTTCTATATAGCTAAAACCAAGAGAAAGTTGAGGAGGAGAATTTATGAACACACCTACGATATACATACTAAAAGCCTGGGAAGTGTTTTATATAAACATAGCCTTAACTGTGTTGGTGCAAAATTTTCTTTTTTTTTTGTGCTAGAAGAAATAGTAAGGGATCTGAGGGGAGGGCCTTGGGAGACCAGGATAAGAGTATAGGGAGGTTTATTGGCAGATTCTATTGGAGGCCAATAAACCCCCAGTTTTAAATGACATTATCTCCCTGGCCCCAGTTTTAAAATTGAGAGCTGCAAGGTTATGAAGATATTTCTTCCTTTGTCTTGCTTTTCCATACATGGCCATTAGATGGTGCTGCTGTTCTTCCTAAAAATTCATGTATTAAATATGTTCACTTTTTATTATTTATATATTTTATTTTAACTTTGGAAATTATGTATTTAAAAAGCTAAAATGTTTTAACGAGGTTTTAACGTTTTTTAACCATCATGAATGATATTTATGTGGAATGTAAGAAAATTAAACAAGTTTTATGGTTCATATATTTGGATAGGGTATTGTCCTCTTAATTGTATTGTGAGATTTATTTGAATTTGTCGGTGATTGGTGGTTTTTGAAAGTGGAATGGGTATATAACAAAGTGATTTACATGACTTTGGTATTAGGCATATGATGAAGTCTGTTTGACGAAAACACACTAACTATATTTTTTCTGGGCTTTGACTGTGACCTCTAATAAACTGGATTACCGGAACAGCACTCTTGTGCTGAACTTTTACCTGGTTTTGGGAAAGTTATTAGAGGCAGGAGAGAAATTAATTATGGGAGGGTGTGTTAGTCTGAGAGGGTGTAGTAAGCTGACAGTTGAGGAGTAATTGATTTTAGAGTTGTGTTTTGAGTTTTACTAAATATTTTGAGTTTTGAGTTTTACTAAGCATTATAAATTGGATATGTTTTCTAGAACCAGAGCAGATTTTACTAAAGCCATTCTGCATGGTTTGTTGAGGGCTCTTCCCAACCTTCCACCTCCCAATCCTTTTCTTGAGCTTTTGCACTCTCCCTACTGTGAAGAATACTGCAACAGTGATATAAAAGGACATAGAGTTGTGTAAAATCTTACCATAATAGCAGATGTCCTTCTCTTCACTGTTGCAGTATTCATTCCTTCCCTCCATCACTCTTTTTTTCTTTTGGGCTTTGTTTGGTTTTCCTCCAGACCGAGGATCTCCCTTTCCCATTTGCATTTCATCCTCCGGGATGTGCATACCCTCTTTTTTTGTCCTATGGAGACTGTTCCCTACTAGGGCAATTCAGTTCTGGGTAGCTGCATCCTTACATCACCTTTGTCCTATGCCCTGAATAAGGAGCATATGTGTGATGTTTGGTGCATACACAATCAAAAGGCTTTGGTATACTGGCCAGACATTGGGCTATCCTTGGTAGGAGATCCCTACAGTGAAGAGAGTTATGATAAGATTTTACACAATTGTACTTGCTTTGACCTCTGGCCTCTCTACTGCCCCAAGAGTATTCACCAAATGCCTAACTCCTATCATTGATTTTTCCTTATCTAGATGATCTGCTTATTCAAGCTCCTTCCTAAGGTAGTCTGCTTCAGGACTGAAAGTTTACTACTTGCCTATTACACAGTCTGGGGTTCACCACAAATCTCCAGAAATCAGTTTTGCCACCTTCCCAGGATCATATATTCCTCAGCTGCAGGATTCAGACAGTTGACCTGTTAGCATCTCTGCCCTCTCCCCAAACAGACATCTTCCTCAGTTCTTCTCCACAGTCCCAAGACCTCTGTCTTGGAAACTGGATTTCCTGTCTTCATCTTGGAAGAGGATATTTCTCTGTGCCCCCCTTCCTCACAAGGCTCCATTCTTGGACCTTTATTTACCATATTCACAAATAACTTTCATACCTCTGATCTCCACTCCTCCGTCATCCAATATGCAGACGACTCCACATTAGTCTGTGCCTCCTCTTCTCTCCAAGAGCTACACCACAAACATGAGCTTCCTTTCTCTCTGTTGAATCCTGACTCAATGACCACCAACTAATACTTAACCCTAGCAAAACAAAACATCATTTTTCAGCCAACCCAACAAACCAAGCCTGATATATCATTCACCATCTTATCCAGTAACAACACTATCATATGTCTTGATAGGCACACAAAGCTTCTAGGGGTTATAATTGACCATAACATGAAATTCAACATTAATATCTCCCTCACCATAAAGAAAGTACACAAAAAACTATGTACTCTATATTGAAATAAAAAGTAAATTCTGCTAGAGCTACCATTGCACACACTCATCTCATCTCTACACTACTATATGCCTGTCCACTCCTCACCAACCTTAGAAAATCTGACCTATCCAAACTTGATGCCTGTTATAACAAAATTGCCAAATTCGCTACTAACAATCCCTACAGATCAAACCACTGTCTAGCTCTAATACAACTCAAGTAGCTTGAACTTCAAAGCCTACTTCTTTACAATCGGCTTACCCTGACCCATAAAATTCTACACCATCCCGAAAAAAAACCTTCTCTACAACAACTAAGTCCATACTCCTGTACCAGAAACCTCCACTTCGCAAGCAGACCTTTGCTCAAAGTAACTAAAAGCAACAATGCAGCAGACTCATCCCTCTACTCTCAACACCATTGCCAGACAATGGAATAAACTACAACCCCTCATCACTGCTATACCTTCCATACAAGAATTTAAGAAACAATTAAAACTACATTTACTGAACTCACTACTCTGCAGCTGTGACAGTCCAGGTTAATACTAGGACCCTATAAGACCTCTAAGTTCAATTTCTACATTGTAGCAATTAATATAGCAATAACCCACGCCTGGGTGTGGGTAATGCAGGATTTAACCACGGTTGGCGTGGTTTGGTCCCGAGGGCAAAGCCCGAGGGACCAAACAAAGACAACCGTGGTTAAATCCCGCATTACCCACACCCAGAAGTAGGTTATTGCTATTATACAATGACATTATTTAAGAAAAGAAATAATTACTTTTCTTAAATAATGGCATTGTATAATGCCTCTTTGCTGCCCTTCTGCAGCTGTCTGGTATTCCGCGGAAGTTCTGATGTACTGCGCATGCCTACGCAGTACATCAGAGCTGTGGGCAAAAGCAACGGAGAATGCAAGATCTCCATTGCTTTTACTGTTCGCTATGTTAAATGGGTTTAACATGGCGAGACAGCTTTAAAATAAGCAGCGGAGATCTCCGTTACTTATTTTAAAGCTGTCTCATGTTAAACCCATTTAACATAGCGAAGGTTTAAAAAAGCAACGGAGATCGCAAGATTTCCGTTGCTTTTTACACACTGTGTTGCTATGTTAAAGGAGTTTAACATAGCGAGACAGCTTTAAAAAAAAGCAACGGAGATTTGCGTTGCTTTTTTTAAACCTGTGTCACTATGTTAAACTCTTTTAACATAGCGAGACAGTGTTTTATACTAATGGAAAAAGTCCGGGCGACCGGACCTTTTTCCATTAGTATATTGAGGGATTTACATTGGGCACGCTGGTTGGGCTGGCCAATCAGCGTGCACGTTTTAGAGGAAGAATTGTATAATAACTGTTAACACTGTTATGTCACATGTTAAAGTGGAATGTTGAATGTTATTAATTTACTATGATGCATGTAACAAAATGTTGATTAACACTGTTCTTTGAATTACTCTGTAAAAAATTATTTCTGGAGCTTTTCTCCCTGGGCATCTGCTGAAACAGGACCTGTGTCCAAACAGACTTTGTGAATAAACAAATATAAAATAAAATAAAATAAATAATCAATAATTCTTGGGACCTCAATTTTGTTCTTGAAAATTGACCAGGCTCCTTTTGAGCCTTCTTCCTTGCAAAACTGTACTTGGAAGACTGTTCTGCTTTTGGCTCTTACTTCAGCCACAAGAGTGTCTGAACGTCAGGCTGTCATGGCTATTCCTCCTTGTAGAGACAGGGTGTCTTTGAAACTAATTCTTTTATGGCCAAGGTGGTCAGTGATCTGTCTCTTAATCAGTCTATTGATTTTCTTCTTTCCTGCCTTCTCTGCACTCTACCAGTGAGAAGGTTCTTTACATCCTGGATTTGCATACACAGTTCAGATATTATTTAGATAAAACTAAAGTTTTTCCCAAAAATGAGCATCTTTTTGTTTCTTTCCATCTCAGGACTTTGGGATTAGTTGTTTCTAAGCAAACCATCTTGTCCTGTATTTTGATGGCCATTTCCTTTTGTTATTCTTTTCATGGCAAATGTTTTTCCTCATCAGTAAAAGCACATTCTACTAGGACAGCTTCCTCCTCTGGTACATTTTTCAATGGACTGGACACCAGTTCTATCCTTCAGGCTGCTACATGTTCCTCTGTTCATGTTCTCACTAAACATTACAAGTTGGGTGTTCTTTCCAGGGTCAGAGCAGGCTTTGCCAGGTCTATCCTGCATGAGTTTATGGAGGGTTCTTCCCTGCTTTCCTCCTTCCAGACATCCCCTTGAGCTCTTGTACTCTCCTTTATATGAAGAATACTGTAAGAGTGATATGGAAGGGCATAGTACAGTTGTGTAAAATCTTATCAAAACAGTAGATGTCTTCACTGTTGCAGTATTCAGTCTCTCCCTCCTTCCCTCTCTGTCCAGGCTCTTACCCTGTGTTCTTATTGACGACCTCACCAAGGGGCCTTTCTCCCTTCTTATTTCTCCTTCTGGGTGCACAAGTTCCTATTCGTCCCAGATGGTATTCTGTTCATGCTGGAACTTTTTCAGTTCTGAGTATCTGCATCCCTATGAGACCTTTATGCCCTACAACATGCGTGGGGAGCATACATGTGCCATATGGCACCTATAAGAGGTGAAGGCTTTGGTATACTGGTTGAATATTGGGCAATCCTTGACAAGATCCTTTATGTGAAGAATACTGCAACAGTGAAGAGAAGGACATCTACTGTTATAGTAAGATTTTACACAACTGTACAAACTTCATAATCACCAATTAATTCATGCTTTTTACCCAAACTATATCCAGAATATTAACAACTGTAGATGGATATGTCACTACTTGAAAACAACCCATTCCTTTACTAATTCCAGCTAACTCACCAAGCAGACCCTTATTGGTATCCAAACAAAACCAGCCAATAATGGGAGCATTTAATTTGCCACCCTAAAACATCAAAACCTACCACAAAGGCTTTATCTATTTACAAAAAACTTTTAAGCTCATTCCAAGATAGATTAGGTGGCCTTTAAAAAAGTCCATTTCTAAAAAAAGTTTCTACCCACAACCCAGCTTAACTGATATTATCTCATAATTATCATCTGTATTATGAAAACTGGGCAGCAATCCACCATTGATATATGCAGAGATCCCACCACCTTTCCCTTTCTGCCTTATCCTATAAGCTTTATACCTCAGCAAACTCAATAAGTTGTTTCCTGAGAATCAAGACTAAGTGACTATAACAACTCAATAACTGTCACTCAGCACCTTATCTTCTAAACAGAGAAACTTGTTTAAACTTCTGGCATTACATAAAAGGAATTTTACACAGACCTTATTTTTCCCAAGCAAACTATTTGTAATGCACTGCTCATTAATATAGTGTCCCCACTCACCAGAACTTGCCTTTTCTTAACAGAACTATCATCCACAGCTTCCTCCATCAAAACCCCTACAGATAATTTACTAGGGTCACCCATAGCTGTTCTTCTCTTCTTTTTGTTTATATCCCCTACTTCCTCAAATGTCTTCTTCTTCTTCTTCTTTCAGCTTTTCCTGGTTAGGGGTCGCCACAGTGGATCACCTATCCGCTCATGATTGGCAGTGGAGTTTTACAGTTCCGAGGTGCCAGCCTGGCACCCAACCTTCCACAGAAGGCACATGCATGCAAACACTCACACCTAGGGCCAATTTAGAGTGTCCAATCCACCTACAGCATGTCTTTTGGATGTGGGAGGAAACCGGAGCACCCAGAGGAAACCCACATGACCACAGGGAGGACATGCAGACTCCACACAGAAGGCACCCCAACCGAGAATCAAACCGGAGAACCTCTTACTGTGAGGCGGCAATGCTAACTGCTGCACCACTGTGGCCGCCCCCTTCAATTTCATCTCACACGCACACACACACACACACACACACACACACACACACACACACACACACACACACTCACACACATGCACACAGGCATGCACATGCTCGTACGTATACACACGCACCCTTTTCTGTCCTCTATATACCATGTGAACATTATCATAATTAGTCAGAAGAAACAACATTAAACACACTGCCTCTGTTCTTACCTAATAGTATGGTTTGGGTATCAGTTGCCGGTACTATGGTCTGAATGCTAATATTATCCAGTCGGCTTCCAACATCAGTCCTACTGGAACAACACACTCAGCCACTGCTACTCAGCTCAGGTATTTGTGTTTCCCTACATTTTAAGACTCTAGCTACTGGAAAAAGGGACTTTGAACATTCCCATCCTCAGCCTGACTTCCCACACTGTTTCTTTAACTGCTAATAGTCAATTCCTGAAATTACTACACTTATCACAAATACCAGCAACCCTCAGTTCCAACCAATCCAGCATGAAGAGAAAAACAAAGGCAACTGAAAGTAAAAATATATGCTACAGTGGGTAGCAGTACAGACTATGGAAGAACAAAATGCTGCTAAAAATGCAAAATGGTTTAGAGGTTGACCTCACAGGCAAGAGGTACAGGGTTTGATTCTCACCAAGGGAAATTGGTTGGGCTTAAAATGGTCCCCAAGGGCAACTAGCCTAGTACTTCCCATGAATCTATGAAAAGCAATATGGAAGCACAACCCAACTGTAATACAGAAGTATGTCCACTACAAGGGTAAGATTAAAAAGATTACATGTTACCTAACCAGTCCTCCATGCTAGGACAGTGACACAGTCTGTGAGCTGCAAACAGTGCTACTGCAAGAGGCAGTAAAGCAGGACCGCAAACCCTCTGAACCCTGAGCATGTATTGCCCAACCCAGAAGTGGTTAGGTTAGCAAGAAATAAGCATGGCCCTCCCACATGTTGCCTTGTATGCCACCAGGGAGATCATGCTATTTATACCCCGCCACAAAATTGATATGAGACTCTGAAAATTTGGTACTATGACATATAACAGCCACCATGATCTGTCACCTGACAGCCTGTAAGATGCATGCTCATAATATGCTGGGTGTAGCTGACACAGACAGGGACAATAGACTGGCCAGTGTAAAGAGAGACAGGCAGGCTGACAAAGACAATGTGTAGTAATGGTAAGGTGGACAGACATGGATGTGGCACTCAATGTTGCCTTTATGTGCCTCTGCAGACACGTTCAAAGGAAACAGTAACACCCAGGATGATGATGGCACACCTACTGTTAGCCATCCTGGTCTGCAGCATGAAGGATGCACAGTAGAATAGTTCAATGTGCAGTTACATGGTATGTTCCACATACATTAAAACAAAACTGCAAGGAATGGTGTAAATAATTAGCAGCAATTCAAATATGGACAGTGAAGTAGGTACTTGAAAGATATGTATTATAACATAATTTCTACATAGGTACTCTGACACCTGAACTGATGAGCTTTCCTCTTCTGGCATATCAGACTGTGAGCACCAGTAACTGAAATAGCCAGTCAAGAATCCCTACAGATATATAAGCACCCATCAATTTCCTACTAGCACTCACTGTAAAACCCTTCCTACCCTCCTCTTCGCATTCATGGAGAAGGATATGATGGTCGCCTCTACAGGTCACTGAAATTATTCTGGCAGTTACTCACCCATGAGGGTGATGCAAATGACATAATTTACTACCCTGACCTCATAGGAGTTCCCCAGCAGATGCTGACCATATAGAACCCTTCTAACCTTACCCCTTCAGAAGCCATGTCCACTTCATGGGTGTTATCGGCATGAAAATGGTAGTGGATTCACATTAACACACATCACAAGAACCAAATGAAATGCATCAGTTGGCAGCTAGGTGCAGCCTAATGCTACTACAGAGTCGTATGCTGGCAACAGTTCTGCTCAGGAGTGAGACTAGCCTTGAGAGAATTACATGAAGTATAAGGCCTGTACATGATATGTTGGTTTCTGTGGTGGTGGCGTATCACACCTAGGTGCAGCAAGATGAAATTATAAGAAACCTGCAGCCCCATGGAAGTCACACACCAGCACATACATTTGTGCAAACCACATCACAGACCAGTGTGTGTGTGCACCAGTATGTACAAGCCTCATTGCACATGCTAGAGCTGGTACACACTGCAGTAAATGTGTGGTTCAGAGATATTTCCCCTAAATGATCTCACAAACAAAACTGGCACACCATTGCATTGCTCATCAATTTATCTAGTTTTAAATGGAATAGTAAGTGGATCCTAAAGCAAGTATGTATATCAATCTACAGACTGAAAAATTGTTCTGCAGTTGCTGTTATGGGTACAAAAGCCATTGGTGGGTGATGAGTGACTGCATAGCTGAGTGATTTTTTTCTTCTGTTTTTGTGAGATTGCTCTACAGCAAGCTGCTGACAGTGGGTGTGGGAGCACAGGAGGTACTGAAATAATGAACGAGAGAAGACAGGACAGAGGTGCAGGGAGCAGTAGCCCACCAGATGAATGATTGAGGAGCTGTGTGAGGTGGACTGTGTTTCCTGGTAGTCATTTCAGATGGTGAGGGGTGAGCTGCAATGCACAAGTTGAGCATCTGTGGATCACATGCGATGTGTAGTGGACAGGGTGGTGTAGGAAAACACAGTGGGCAACCAGTACTGAAGCAAAGGCTGTCTGCTCACCAGCTGTGTAGAATTCCACAGAAATCAAAATATTGCTGTAGGTCCACAGAGCTTGATGTAGTATATCACCGGAAGAATCTAGACACTGGAAGTGACCTTTATCAATCAAAGCTTATGCTATAAGATGTTGCATAACTACTACAGTGTGGTACTGTATTACATTGCAGCTATGGTCTGTGGGTTGAGTATCCATGTTGTGAGTCACCTCTCTAGGGCATATCCAGTATTGTTAATATGATATGCTTGTGGGAAGTTACCCCACACAAGTTGCTGGCATCAGTTATATTTGTGCCAGATGTGGGCTTTGCCTGGATGGTACAATGGCCATTGAGAAGTAGGTACATCTATCCAAAAAAATATGATTTCATTTAAATAAAATATGCATACCAAATAATATACAACTCTTCCCACTTCCATTAGGAATGTAGAATACTACATAGAACCACATTTAAAAAAACAGAGATTAGCAAAATGATGGAAAACTAAAAGCACCTTATAAAAGTGACAGGGTAAAAGCTATAGAAATTAATGAACTTCATTGCAAAATTGTGCCACACAAGGTCATTCAATTTTTACTTCTGAAAAATGGGGGTATAAGTTGTGTCATCTTTCTTTTTACTAGAAATCTTCAAACTCACATGATGAGAGGCATTCAGAAAATTGTGTGAAAAGGTAAATCAAGCCTGAAAATAGGAATACATCTCAAAAAAATAAATACATCCAGTGCAGCAGTAAATTGGCTCTGAAAAAAAGGCACATTACTACAAAATAGGTACAGTTGCGAATTTTGTGATACACAACACACTGAATATAATGTAGAGAGTAGAAACTCTTGTATTTGATGTACCAGTGTCAGTGTGGATCAGAAAGTGCCTTATTGATGACGTGGAAGCAATCAATGGCACCTAGAACAACAGGGTTGGAGAATGACAACCTATTGCTGTTTCTGTCCTTAGAAGTCTGTGAGAACCATATATGCTCTTACATATACTGCAGCAAAACATCAGGGAAATAGCATGGTATTCATGAGGTAGATGTATGTAATGTACCATAATGACTGTTGAAAAAGTCTCACTAGCAAGGATGGTCAGTGCTTAGAGCTGGATCATGGTCGAATGGTGCCCTAAACAGAGTAATGGGCAAACTCCACTTCTGCAGCCATTCCAGTGTCTTTTTACTTGGCTATCTTTTATTTCAAATTTTATAGCACAAACACTCATGCCTGTTTGCTAATTAAAACAAAACAGCTGCATACTGAAAACAGATTTATCATGGGCAGCAGTAAACTTCTGTTCCCTTCAATTCATTGAAAATGCACCAAAACTTCCATTCATTGAAAATCTATTAAAGCTCACAGTCACTGAAATGTATCTGGCCTCTGGTTGATTAAGTGTACCTTGGTCCTCATTTTTCTTTCAAGCCATAGGCTCCCTGCATACATTTTAGGACCATGTATAAATGCAAATGTTCTTTGATTCATCTTCATGGTTGGTTTAAATTATATCCCGTCTTTAATACACCACCATTTCTTAGAATGTCTTTTAAATTTGTTTTGAACATTTCTTCCAATAAACAGTGAAAAAACATTGACAAATGTACCAATTTCACAGCATTTCAACCATAAAAGGCAGCATAAACTGCTGCCATTATAATCCACCAATATCTCTGCTTAAAACTTATGGCCACTAAATTGACTGCACACAACATGTGTCAGATTGTAACAAAAACGTCCACTGTAAAGTATTCCAATCTGCTTTAGACAAATGCACACTAGTCCTGCAAAGACTGTCTGGAAATTACAATGACCCATTATTTCAAAATGTTTTTCTAGAGATGCTGCTGGCAAACACAAACATTCAGATTAACAAATATGCCTAATTATGCATAGAAGTGCACACACGCACACACATACATACAAAAACCACACACACACACACACACACACACACACACACACAGTTTCAATAGCTTGTGTTGCTGTTCATTCCTTGAACCTCATAAAAAGAGATTTTCAGTGCTGCATGGCAATTGCCCCATTGTGAATTACCTCTCTAACCCTACCCAGGATGTGAATTAAACATTGCACCAGATATACCTGTTTTCTTGTTGGCTGACATTGTGCATTGACATGGTTGCTGAGGAAATGACTGAGGAATTGTGTCCAAGCTGAGCTAAAGCAGGAAAGCTTTTACACCCAGCAGAGCATTGCAGGAAATTTACTGTGTGCACTGAGCAGAGCAGGAAAAGTTTTCTTTTTTTTAAATAATTACAGTTCTGCTCAGGAGAAAGCTATTACTATTTTTTTTAATTACGGTTATGACTGGATCCCCCAACCAGCACCAGGCCCTAGGCAGCTGCCTAGGTCATGTAGTGCTGGATCTGGCCCCATCAGTGTTACACATATCTTAGTGTCCACAGGGACATCCTAGGGCTTCCTCATGAGGACAGAAAATACTGACAGGCTCCCTGGAATATCTGTCCACACATTTGACTATGTCTGTGTTGTAGAACTAATGTTATGCTAAATGTGGTTGGATCCTTCCACAATGCAAAGAATGATAAATGTTCAATATTACTGATACTGGCAATGAGAATATTCACTAACATATACTGCTTGGCTAACAGAGATGCTACTCCCGGCATATCAGTGTGGTTTCTCTCTCTCTTCACTGAGAAATCTTACTGTAGAAATTTGCTGGTGGACAAGGCTTGTCGTGAAACTGTTATAAACTTTTGAATCACTCCATCATGTTCTTCAGAACCTTTTGCATTTATAATTGAGTTTGTTACTATAATGTTCATTTGCATGTCATGATATGACCGTTAACCCACAATGATGACCCCACAATTTCAACATGTTGTATGATAGTGCTTTGTCCCTGATTTGGTTTATGCCTGCAGGTGGTGTCTCACTGCACAATTTGCCTAGCACATTCCACTAATTATTTCTAAATCCTTGCCATTGTTTTATGTTTTATTTTTATTTATTTGTAATTTTTCTGAAAGTTATCATTCTGAAATATATACAACTCCAGATTTGTTTTCAAATGGTTATGCAAGAATTATTTTTGCCAGGTGCTCCAGTCTTCTCTTGCATCCAAACAGGTTTTGGTAGGTGAATTGGTAACCATCCAAGTGGTCCATAGGTGGTAGACGGCTGTCTGTCTCTGTGTCTCCCATGACAGACTGGCATACTATCCAGAATTAGTTTCTCTGTCTTGCATTAGATGCAGTTCCACTTCCACCTTGTATTGGCTAAAGTGAGTAACTGGAAAATAATGTATACTGTGTATCATTTGAACAGTTAACTCAAACATATATTTGCAACAGTTTTCTTGATTTACTAGAGCATATGCTAAGACCACAGCTTAGCATATCTTCCACTTTTAGCAGTGATAGTTTTGTTATTCTGAAGATCATAATTGATGGCTTTGGGCCTTCAACATAAATCTTTGCCAAATGCATGGTGGTTCTGATAATAACACATTTTGGATCTCTAAGCTCCATCTCAGCTTATGAATAAATCTTCACTTTTTACTTCAATGCTAGAGTATCACAGTAAACCTCAAGAAAGGAATGCCATCTCTGCCCTTTCCAAGCACCCTTCATCTGTGAAATCCAGCATTCTACAATGCACTTTAATTTAGCTGAGTGTGGTAACACAGGATGGTAAACTTCTTTCAGTGACACAGGGGCAGCTGCTCTTTTCTCTTCCCTGGCAGCAAATCAAGAAGCAACAATCTGTTGCCCTTATACTGCCATTTTACTTCTGACTCATATACTTGTGACACTCTTGGGTTATTTTTGATTTTCCTTTTCATATCAGCATTTATTCATTGGTGTAAATGCAAAACAGTCACAATGGAGTGCTTATCTACTGGACATGTAAGGCTATGTTTCCTCAGACATTTTATACGGCAGCCATGACTGCTAATCAACATTGCCATGTTACTTTACTTCCTTGTATTCAGTATCATAGATACTGCTGTTGCAACCTATCTGCAGTTATCATACATGCACTTTTTCTTAGGTTAGGAACAGTAATAGGTGATTTATAATCATCATACACTTTGTTTCCTTTCTCTTCAGACATAGATAAGGGTGTTTCTGGCTAGCTAGTCATTGTCATGCTCAGCTTTACACAGTAACCTTGAAAAGATGCTACAGGACTCTGTGTATCATTCAGAGCTCTAGTAGCTACAGTAGAATTAGTTTTGTAATATTGCTTAGGACATGCCAACCTAGTCGGTTGGAATTTCCCAGTAAACAAATGGAAATAAATAATAAAAGCTAATTATATATATATATATATATATATATATATATATACACACACACATTATATATATATATATATATATATATATATATATATATATATATATATATATATATATATACATATATTGTATAGATATAGATAGATGTGTCCATGGGTATGTGTGGTAGTGGTACAGCCCTCAGTATTAGTGGATACAGTGGCACCTGCTAGCCTTTAGTAATGTTGAATAGTCTAATTTATTTTTTATTTATTTAACATTTGTTTATTTAGTCCAACTGGACAGCTGGTGTCCATTTTCAGTGGAGGCCCGGAGATAAAAGCTCCATACAGTAAAACATTAGACAATAATAAAAACTTAAAGCACTAGTCAGAATGTAGTAGTCACTTAATTATAACAGTAAAAATATTTAAAAGTAGCAATTAAAAAAGTAATCTGAGTTAGAAAAAACATCATCAAAAAATAAACATAGGAGTCTAAGCTTACAGTGAATCAACAGTTGACAACAAATGATTGGTCCTTACAGCAGCTTAAGGAAGTAGTAGCTATGCAAGGTATTGAAGGGGTTAAGGTGGGTCAGTGCAGTTACATAGCCCGCTTTAAGGAAGTATGATTTAAAATGTTTCTTGAAAGTTGCAGTGCTGTTTTAAAGTCTCATGTCAGGAAGGAGGGTATTCCAGACTTTAGAAATTGCATTGGGGAAGAGAGAATCCCCAGATCTATTTTTACAAGGAACTTTGTCGACCAGGGCTTTGTTGGTAGAGTGAAGTTGTCTATTAGTATTGTGGAAGTTTAATAATCCGGCTAGGGCAGGGTTGTTTTCAGGATAGCATAGTATTTGGTGAGCAAGCTTGAGTTGGAGGTGGTAAAATAAATTGGGAAATTCCAGCCATTGTAGTATAAGTAAGATCTGGTAGTGGTGGGAATGAAATTTGGAACTGATTCCAAATATGGCAATTTTGTTGTAGCATGTAGAGTGTTTAACAAGGTCAACCTTGCTTAGGTTAGTTAGGATAGGTGATGCATAAAGTAGTGTAGATAGGAGATGGGTTTGGGCTATAGCTATTCTAGACTCGGAAGTAAGGTACTTTTTGCTGCGGTACAAGGTACCTAGTTTCTTGTGGACTTTGGAGATGGTTAGGGATATATGTTTGTTGTATCTATGTTGTTGGTCAATTATAACTCTTAGTAATTTAGCTTCTGGGAATGGGGTGATCATGGTGCTATTCGCTGAGGATATAGTGAAGTTGAAAGGGTCGTTATTTTTTGTTTGGAGAAATAGCATGAGTTGGGTTTTTTAGGGTTCAAATTCAGTTGAGATATGCTTATCCAGTTTTCAACCTCAGTGAAGGATTCCTGAGTGCATTGTTGAAGGAGCTGTACATTTGGTGTGAAGCAGATTATAGTAGTGTCGCCAGTGTATTGCACTATTTCTGCTTTAGTAGTTGCCAGATGGAGTTAGTTTGCAAAAATGTTGAAAAGGAGGGGAATGAGGATTGAACCCTGGGGTACACTTATTGTGACTGGGAGTGGGAAGGAAAGAGAGTCGAGCCATTTAACAGATTGGGAGCGATAGTCTAGGTAATTTTTAAACCAAAGTAGGGTGGAATAGTCCATGCTGAGCTGATAAAGATGGGTTAAGAGTTTGTTGTGGGAGACTGTATCGAATGCTTTAGATAAGTCTAGAAAGGTAGCGGAGACTAGTTGACCTTGGTTTCTATGAGTATTAATGGTGTTGGTGAAGTTAATTAGGGCAGTGGTGGTGCTGTGAGAAGTTCACTGTTGTTGTGGCAAATTAGTTTATTTTTCTTATATTCAGGGCTCACAAAATCGGATTTCACATTTGTTGTAGAAATCTATCTTATCTGTTGCCCATAGGAATTAGGAACTTTGATTTGTATTCATAACTGATTGCTGTCTTAGTATTTGGTTGTGGATGAAAAGTGTTTTCTGGATCAGTCAGTTTACCCATCTGAACCATGTGTAAATATGAAAGTGGAGGAAGTGGCAGCCCAGTTCTGTGGCATCGAGGGGTGGAGCATCAACTCAGTCTAGTTATGGATCAATGTATGACAAGATTCTCAAAAGTAACCCTGATGGCAAGCAAAAAAAAAAAAAAAAGAAAAAAGAAATGTGACAGAAACATGGCTGAAAGAAAGAAAAGCAGCTGTTGTATTTGAATAAAGGGATATGAGAGATGTCAGAAAGTCAGAGGTGCAACATTGTAGCTGAAGTATGTTTAAGGTCAAGTAATGCCACCATTAAGGCAAGCTGAGTTATGCCTTAATTGGTAGAAAAGCTTTGCTTTGAAGCTTGATTATATGTAGTGCTTCTAGTGTACAAAGAAATGGAATTTTGTTTGTGCAGTTCAGGTAATCCGCAGGACATATCAGACACCCATAAGAAGTAAAACTATATGTATAAAGGAAAACCTAAGGTGTAGTTATGGCAGCATCATGTTAAATGTTAAAAGCGAGTTTCTATGGTAGCAGCACACCTCTCAGTTGTGCTTGGTTTTGCAGAATATCTCCAATTTTGTCTCTTACTTTTGCTCTGACCCTCATGAAATTGTTTATTTACTGGTAAATCACAAGGATTACAGTAAGTCAATGTTGTTGTCTTTCGGCTTTTCCCAGTTAGGGGTCGTCACAGCGGAACTCCGGTCCGCTAATGATTGGCAGTAGATTTTCACAAACGCCGAGGTGCCAGCTCGACATTTGACCTTCAACAAAGGCATGCCAATTTACGCATGTCTTTCGAACGCCCAACCAACCGCGAGGAGAGATTACAGTAAGTCAATAATGCCAGAAATTAAGAGTTTCATGCTTTTTAATCAGTAAATGCATATTGATGCAAAACATTTTGCTCTATTAATTTTTTAAAAGATTTAGTATAATATTTAGAAAATGCCCCTGATTTGAAGCCTTTGCACCGCCCCCCCATTATAGTGAAGATGTTGAAAGCATAAGTTTCGACCTCTTAAGAGGCCAGTGTGGAACAACGACCCTAGAAATGTGTGACAAACAGTCAAAACGTGGAACACCCTATCTTTGCACTGCACAAACACATACCATTTCCATGGGGCGTGCTTGAAGTGGGCTTTCTGACAAAACCATTAAGCTGAAATTTTTTTAATCCCATTCATTACCAATGAATGTCTTTTAGTACAGAGAAAATCCCACTACATAACCAACATTCTTGTAGCAGTAATAATTTAAAGAAAGAGGACACATCTTGTAATTCCCTTTCTTACACTACAATAAATGCTCTCGTATCAGTTATATTTTAAAATAAATTTAAGAAACCATTTTACAGAATAGCAGTGCATTTTCACAGTCCTTTGTAAGTGCAGCCGAATACTCTAGCTCAGTTTACTGGTCAAGTGGCATATAAATGGTTCAGTATTAAATAATTTTCAATTACAATTGCTGGAAAGAGAAGCTGTGACATCAGTTCATTAGTTTCAGAAACAAACCTATTTTAATTTCCCAGCCCCAGGTAGTGCACAGGTTAATTCAAGGGTTACACAGTCTTGCAAATCCTGCCTGTAGTTGAAACCTTAAGAAAAGTAAACTACAGCCATGAGAAATAACCCATGGTTTGCAAATTGCAGAGGTAAATAAGTTTTTGTAGGTAGAATTTTGCAATAAACTTCATTAAAGTCTATAGATTTACACTGTCCCCTTCATAATATGCTTATATTTTTCCATTATTTTGTCACTCAGTGAGTGAGAAAAGGTCTCACTCAGAGCCACTGTGTAACCACTTACTTCTGGAATTGAATGAAGAAAGTAGCTACAGCTCCACTATGAGTTCATGATCCCTTCAAATACTGTACAGAATGCAGGCAGTCAGGATCAGGAGAAAAATAAATAAAAAAAATGAAATGGTATCAACCACGCTACCACCACCAATGATAATCCAGCAAGGGGTAGCTCCAAAGTCCCAGCAAGAGTATCACCACCACTAACCATCCCAACTACATGTCCAACAGCAAATCACAGACGTTTTGAAATATGGGACTACAGTTCTTTTATTTTCAGGTGGTTTGTGATATCCTACATGTATGGCACAACATGGCAGCACATTCTAAGATCCAACAGCTGGTCACTTCGATTCATCCTCCCTGGCCCATGATTGAAAAACTTTTAATTCCTGGCCTGCTAGTAAATCTCAATGCCGTACAATACCCTTTTAGGAGGCATTGCAGTGGTGTGAAACATGTAGAGGCATGCGATTGGATGAGTTTTGCTCCTCCTAATTGCCTAGCTTTGCATTAGGTGACTTTATTCGATTGGTTCATATACCACAATGCTGATTGACTGTTTTTGTAGTATATGAGCCAATAAAAAAACTGCAATACAGAGCCACCACTGTTCTGTGCAGAACAGTAGAAAAGTGACTCTATTATATGAAATGTGGAGCATTCCGCACAATCCAGAGCATTTGGCTGGTAAGGTTGAGAGGCCTGGGTGGTAGGAGCAGGATTGTCTGCAGTGAAACATATAACCAAATGTCAACCTTTTCATAAGTGTCATGCAGATATGTGTCCTTTTTGGTAAACTCAACATCAAATATGTCTGTGATATTGTAGGAAGCACATATTCTGTCAAGCCATAATGAAACAGAATAGCTAAAACTATATCAACAAAGATGAAACAGGATGGAAATTAGAGTGTGCAAGTTTAGTTCTGATGTCTGGAATAAAGCAGTGTTAAGTCTATAAACAAAATGTCTGTTAACTTTACATGCAGGAAAAGTCACATGGCCTAACAGAGCTCATTGAAGGTTGTCTATTGCATTGCCATTTTTATTAAGCTTTGCAAATAAAGTGCATGAGGCAGCTGTCAGATTTTGAAAGAACCCCATAAAAAGGGCTGCTACATACATACCTTGCTGTAGTTCTTGTCATGTCTATGTTATACCCCTTCCTCATCCCATGGTGGGTGTCAGAGGATGTTGTAATGAGGTACACAGAGAATTGGATACAGGTCCATTTTTGAAAACTGTAGTTAAAGCATTTAGAACAGAAGCAGATCTGTAATTTGGGAACATGCCAAAATAATCAGTCCTGTCTTATGTGGCAGCAACCCTTTCCGCTGTATCAGTATGAGTATCTCATGAAATGTCCAATACTCACAAGAGCAGTCATAAAAGAAACAATCATTTCAGTGAATATAAAATAATTGAAAATATGCAAAAGTAAACTTAATTTTTTGCAGGGAGGCAAGTCTCCCTGTACCCCATGCAAGACTGCAAAACAGCAGGATAAGGGCAAATTCCCTTGTCCCACTGCAACACAATCTGTTACAAAAGGCTGCCAGCAAAAACACCATTTGAAAGAATGTTTGGTCATACGAGTATTTTTTTTTTTTTTTTACAACAGTAAAAAGTGGTCACTGTTTGCTCTTTCAAATTGTAATAATCAGGACAACTTCCTTCCTCAAATTCCAATTAATGAGCATTTGAAGGGTATAGGTAGGCAGAGGTTCAGAGGCAGGTACTAGGCATGCTGTCTAGGAGACCATTGAAAATCGAAGCTCACATTCCCAATACTCTTAATCTTTTGGGTTAACTGCCAGATTAAAAACGCAGTGAAGTTTCCCTGAATAGGAACTGAACCTGGGCCATGGTGGTGAAAGCATCAAATTGTAACCATTAGACCCCTAGGGCTCCACTGACTCTGAAAGATAACCAGAGTATGAATATGTGTTAGTGAAAGCCCATCAAAAGAAGGGGAGTTCCTGTCACTGCAATTTCTTTTAGGACCTTAGAATTAAAACTCTCCCACAAACTTCAGAGAAGACTAAGTCTGAGAGTGGTGGGAGTTGTAAACTTCAAATACAGGGAATGCAAATGGGGTACTGAGGTGGGAATCTTGAATATTAGAGAAGCTGTGGGTGACCACAGTGGCACTATTTGCTGAAATGAAAGCTGGGGCATGGAAAGAGTTTGTTGAGGCCATAAAAAGTTACCATTATCTGACCTCAAAGATGCTATGGCAAACCATTTAGTGCTTTAGGTAAAGAAAGTGAAACCTCACACAGGTTCAGATAAGCAAGATAAAATGTTCATAAGTTCATAGGTGTGTACTAGGCTAACAGCCCTGGAGCCTATATAAGCCTAGCCCAAGAAGATTCCCTGGCATCATGCCACCCAAAGTTAGTTCCCAGTGCCCCTGTAAAGCAAGACCACTGAAGTGGGTGCTAACTAATAACGGGGAGACTGTCAGAAGGTAGACAGAACATTTTTAGGACCTTCTTAAAGAGGCAGATATGCTCTGTTATCAGGGCATGGTGCAGAAAAGTTTTGCTGGGTTGAGACCTATCATTGTAGCTGAATTCACTGCAGTGATAAGAGGGCCCTGTATATTGATATGGCTGCAGGCAGGGTTGAGATATGAACAGAAGCTACATTCTTTGGGCAGATGTGGGATAGCATAGCTAATTCACATGTTTAATGTTGTACCAAAGGTGGAGATGGTACCTCTGGACTAAAATCTGAGATGGTCTTCGCCATCTGTAAGAAAAAGGACCAGACTATGAGTTGTAGGACATCACAGTCCTCCATATTTTTTGAAGATCCTGTACCAGATTGCTGAAGCTTAATTGATAGTTCTATCCCAGATTCAGGTGGTAGAGTGTGGAAAGTTTACAAAACATGAAAGAGTGGGCCACCTGTATCCCTGTGTGGTTATGTGAGACATTGTCAGTTTTCAAATATTGTCTAGAGTTGTTTTGTTGATTTGGAAAAGTGTTTTGACTGTCAGCCTAAGCATGTGCTAGGAACATCCTGCTATAAAATGGGACACTAGCACCTCTGCTGAATTCTTCATAATAATTCAGTGACAGTTGTATCCGTATTCTTGGTATTAAGACACACTTGTTAAGGGTGAGCGTCGCATTCTGCCAGCTAGGAATTATCTCACCACTACTGCACATGCATTTCATTGGGGTCTGATACCATTATTAGGGTTCGTGTCCTACAAGTTCCCATTTCATTAAAATTGCCAAGTGAAAATAGTTTGGAACTCTGGGAGGCAGGCCTCACACCCGCCATGGAGTGGAGTTTGTATCTCTTTACTTAATATAATTGTTTCAAAAGTCACAGCTCTATAGGGAAGGTGAGGTATCTTTGATGAAACAAGACCACAAAGAATTGAGAATCACTAATAAAAAATTATTTTTCATTTTCAGGATATTGATGCATATGTATGCTTTAATGAGTGCAGTGTTTGAATGTATGGTGCACATCTATTATTTTAAGGTGGTTTGTGCATGATTGATAGAATTCACAGATGTAGACATTGTGGAGATTGATGTTGACAAGCGCTGTTGTGTTCGGTGCATGGCACTGCAGAAGAAGGGATGGCAAGGAAATTGAGTGAAAACCCTGAAAAGATAAGCACCAGATGGAAAGTAAAATTTTAGATAGTGATAAGTGAGGATCGAGGAAACGTGTAATTCTAGGTAAAAATAAAAATATTAATTGGAAGGGAATATATATATTGATACAAGCCAACAATCAGGGAGAGAAGGATGATAAATGGAAGGAGTAGTGAATTGCAAATAAAAGTAGGCGACAATACTGTGAGGTACAAATGCAACGGAAAGGTGTGAAGACTTGACTTCCTTAGAGTATCATTATAGTTCATTGGAGGAGATTATGCAATTTGGTACAAAGAGCATAAAGCATGCAAAAAAGGCATGAGGCAGGCAGGAGGTAAGGCAGAGGATTTAGGAAAGACAAGACATAGCTGTTCAGTGGAATGATCAAAACGCTCTGAGGAAGAGAGGGGGTTAAAGAGAAAGGCAAAGATGTGAGCAAATACAAAGGAAAATGTGAAAAAAAAGAAAAATGAAAGAAAAGGCAAATAAATTGCAGTTTAGAAGGAGGCAAGTTGAGGGTTGTTGATTGAAGTCTCTCAGAGACGGCACTGCTCTTTTAGGACAAGCACTTGGTAGGTATAGCAATTGAGTTCAAGCAAAAATACAAGTGCACTTAAGACTGTAAAAGGTTCAGTGCAGAAAGTCATCTCAACTGACAGCTATACTTGGTTATATTAAGGCACTTCATCTGATCAGGTCAGTAAATCAGCGGAATAGCAAACAGTATATATAGTAGCAAATCAGTGTAGATCAATGGGTAAAAAAAAATTGTGACTCTTAGTTTTGCTAGTATGGGAAAAAAGGCAAAGGAAGCTAAAAAAATGACAAAAGTAGCCATCTGCAGTAATCCTTTATGATTAAGATGCTGAACCAAGAGAAAAAAAATATTTTTAGTTCATGAATGGTATGACTTGTAAAATAATGTAGTGCAGTAGAGATGGAGTTTGAAAAGGAAGACACACCTGTACTTGTTCACTTTTTTGTTTAAACACATTTGTTTATTCATGATTTGGTATTCTTTCATTTTATTTGCATATTAACAAGGCAAGAACAACCTATTTGCAGAGATAGCAAGAATACGTAAAAACATTAAAATGAATTGCATTAAGATATACAAAAAGCAGTTATATCAAACTTGAACAATGAATAGACTTCAAATTATAAACCTTTCTTTCTTGAAGTAATGTGTTAAAATGACTTTTAAGTTTTATGTTTAGTAAGAAATGGAGCTATCTACATCTTAAAAAGTATATTACTTGTCTTTTAAAGCATATATAAAAACATAAAAGAAACAGCAGTGCAATTGTGTATAAATCCTTTAATAAAATCAAACAAAACACAAAGCTTTCAAGCCTCACAGGACTCTTCCTCAGTGTACAAAAGGAGCAACTGCTACAATCCCATCTTCTTCTTTCAGCTTTTTCCCGGTTAGGGGTCGCCACAGCGGATCACTGTCCGCTCATGATTGGCAGTGGAGTTTTACAGTGTCAAGTTGCCAGCCCAGCGCCCAACCTTCTACAGAAGGCACACACACATGCACACACTCACACCTAGGGCCAATTTAGAGTATCCAATCTACCTACACCATGTCCTTGGGATGTGGGAGAAAACCAGAGCACCCGGAGGAAACCCAGGTGACCACAGGGAGGACATGCAGACTCCGCACAGAAGGCACCCCAGCCGAGGATCGAACCAGATAACCTCTTGCTGTGAGGAGGCAACGCTAACCGCTGCACCACCGTGGCTGCCCCAACTGCTACAATTCCATCAATATGTACAATTTAAAATACCTGCCAGCAAATGAAACTGGAATAATCAATCAGATGTCTAAGAGTACTAATTGTCGATTCAGGCATTTAAAGAAATACAAACTCTAAATACTGTTTGTAAATATATGTGTTACATTTAAGTTTAGCGTTTTAGCTAAAGTTTCTTTTGCTATTGGGGGGGTGACTTGAATAATAGAACTGAGATCGAAGAATGCAAATGGATCGATTATTTTAGAGCAGACTACTCACCAGTACTGAATAGTAAAAATAGTATTAAACCACTATTAAAAGAGAGACAAAAGGGTGGCCACGGCACACAAACCTGGCATTTTAACAGTGATGTTTAAACTTTTTATATCCACTATATGTGTGTGTGTGTGTGTGTGTATGTATATATATATATATATATATATATATATATATATATATATATATATATATGTATATTTTTGTACTTTTTTTATATATACATATTTATAAGTATATTTTTTACAAATACACTTTTACAGGTTATATTTTATAAGTGACACATTATATAAAGCATATATTTCAAAAAATGAGGTACTCAACTTGAGGCTTCATAATAAAATGCTTTCCCTCGTAATCAGAAAGTGTTAGCCCAAACATGAGTGGCCAAGCACACAGAGTAACCCTTTCTGATTCAGATACAGGCCCATCACAGTGATTTTACTATGTTGATAGAATTCCCATGGTGGGCCATCTCCACAGCTATGCTAATGAATCATTCTGGGGGAACAGCTAATGCTAATTAACATTGTGTTTTCCCTGCCAAAAATGCTTACAGTAAAGGGTTTACGCAGTCAATTAATTCAGAAGCTGCGTAAATTCAAATGGCCAGCTGTGTTAACACCGACAAAATGCCAAGTTTACCTACTATTCTCAGTGGAAGAGACCTCATTGCAATTAAGTGTTGAGTAGTCAGCAGAAAAGTAGTGCATGAGTTTGTGCATGTTTGTGGCAGTGTGTGTGCATGTCTGCAGGGGTATTAATGGTGTTATATGGGAGAGTGAATGAGGGGGTTGCCAGTGCCAGAGGGATGAATGGACGGCCACAGGCAATTATTGCAGAAAAATGCTGTTTAGCACCAGTAGTAAATACACATGATTCGGATACATGCAAATTAGCTGATAATGAGGTCTTTGTTTTGACTAAACATGTCTCTGAATAAGATTTTACGTGGTCATGTAAACTACACTTTGCAAGCATAATGGATTCTTTCTGAACCCCAGAACTTAAAACTAAACATTAATAGTCTATAGTCAGTTTTAAAATCAAAAGAAAGCATTGCAACCTTATACAGTTGACAGAAATGTGCAAAATAAGACTTATTTATCATATAATAAATAACACAGAGCTTAGTAGAACAGTTGTTAAATATGTGACAAAAAATATCACTTTTAACAGTTGTTAGCTGACAGAGGAATACATTTCTTAACATTCTTTTTCTTATTACAATACTCAACAATAGAACATAACAACCGTATCATTTAAATAAACATATACACAAGTTGTCTATATATTTTTAATGATAAAATCTAGCATAAGGTAAGTCTATTGGAGTCCTAGCAAGAAATCTTCCAAACATACAAGATATGCTGTCTTTTGCTGAGTGAGCTATTTCTGAATGATAGTCATCTTGGTAAAGCCAGCTTAAGCTAGAAACACACATAAAATACTTTCTGACATATCAGACTTACTACAAAATATATATCAGTTGATTTACAAATGTTGACTTGCACAAACAGAAGTGTAAGTGGTAGTATGATGCAGTGCCCCATCCCTTCAGCTGTTCGAGTGAACAGCAAAAAAAAAAGCACTTCACTGTAATAAACTGATCACTACATGATCAGCTTATTACAGTTAGATCTACCACCTCGCCACACTCTTCCACTGAAGAGCAAAAAAAAAATGGATGTTCCTGGCACACCCGCTAGGTGGCCGGATGCATGACTTGCCCCCCTCCTGCCCCACCCATTCAGGTCCATTTCTGTGCCCTGACCCCCCAACCCTCCTTTAACATCCATCCATCCACAGCATTCCTTTAACATATCTTATTAAAAAAAAATCTTGTTTTAAACCATAGCAAACTGTTTGCTACAGTCTATACCCTGCCTGCACAGAGTGCATTATGCTTTAGTTTAAAAAAATAATTTATTCTTTTTGAACTTTAACAAGCTGCTTGCTACAAATGAAGCAAACAGCTGCTACAGTTTATACCCTGCCTGCACAGAGCAATACAGCTGTCGTGTTAGTTACATTTTTTTTTTTTTTTACTTTTAAACTGTAGCAAACAATGTAGCAAGCAGTTGGAACAGACCACACAGGGAGCAGTATTACATTAAAGAGTGATTGGGATCAGCTGATTGCACCCACACAACATTTTGCACCTGGGCAGTTACCCCTCTCACCCCAACCTAGCTACACTACTGGCCACAAGCACTGACATTTCAAAGCTTGTCACCATTCTGATGAATCACAATTCAACAAAGCACTGAAATAGGCTCAAATAGTGGTCCTGAAGGGGTTCAAGTTGCTGTTTCACAGCATTCTAGCAGTTCAAATGAGAACCAAGCAAATTTTGTTGTCAAATCCATTATCAACCAAAATGTTTTTTTCCTAATATAAACTGCTACTAAATGTATATCTCTCAACACACACACACGTGTGTGTGTGTGTGTGTGTGTGTGTGTATGTATATGTATGTATATATATATATATATATATATATATATATATATTTTTTTTTTTTTTAATTGAATCATAATTGGCTGAACACATTTGACTACATCATGATTCAGTATTGTAAACAAGTATTTTGTTTTAGTGTTGAACTGTTGTGCAATAGTGGAGTTAGCATATTTAAGAAAGGGGGTGTGGGTTTGTATATTTACAGAAGGGGTGTGGTGGCAAATTCCCACATGTCGCGAGTCTGGGGGGGCTCTTGCCCCCCTGTAAAATAATTTTTGAAGTATGTTTGCCCAAATGAAGATTTCCATGAAGTGTGTTTGGCACGAGCAGTGATTTACTCTGTGTGTTTTTTCTCTTGTGTCCATTGTTGTGCAACTTTACTTAATGAGGACAAAGCCCCCCACACAGGAGGGTGTGCAGGGGAAGGAGCTTGCCCTTGCAAAAGACACGTTTTAAAGGTATGTTAAAGTTTTGCAGTCAAATGTAATTCTGTGATATGAAATATCAGTTATTTACAGTAAGATTTGTTCATTCTCTTGTGATTCAGTCAAAATAAGTACACTCATATACAGATAGACAGAGAGATGGATAAGATAAATAGATATGCAGAAATCCCCATACATATATATATATATATATATATATATATATATATATATATATATATATATATATATATATATAAAATTTCTATTGTCAAAGAAATTAATATGCATAGTGAGAATATGCATGAAATGTTCTGGTTATGTAGAACATGGATCCATGCATCAACAGAAAAAAATAACTGAAAAAAAATTCATATTTCCAATGTTTTTTAATAAAAATCCCATTTTTTGTATATCATTAATGATATGAGTGACATAAACTGAGCAACAAGAACAGCAGCAACAATAGCAAGCATATGTTGAATTATAAATACAAATGCAAAGTTGTGGCAGTAATGCCTGCAAAGTAAGGCAAACACAGTGTGCTTTTTGTTAAATGCAAATAAATAATGTATGCCCGGTAACAGTACAGAAGTATACTGTATACATATTATGGGAAAATATCGATCTAAACTTGGTGTATCGAGTTGTGAGATGACAGCTGATACACCAAAATGTAAGTAGTAGAAGTGCAGGAATATGGGTCAGCTAATGTAAAATATAAAATCATTATAGATAGAACAGTCAGTGGAAAGAAATGAAAGTGGGAGAAGAACATAAAGAATATAACAAAGTATTAGGGGGTCAAGATGTTGCAGGAAAAAATAGGACTGGAATTATGAAGACAAAAACAAAACATCAGGAAAGAAGGAAAAAGGCCCTTTACTGAAGTTGATGACTTTTCGAAGTATCAGACTTCAAAACAAAAACGTACACAGAAACAATTAAAACTTTAACTGTCCAAAAATGTCGTGATAAAAACAGCCAAAGAATGATATATGAAAAATTATTTCAAATATATTTCATAAACAAATTATGTTTTTTTTTACTCAGATAAATTTTTATTTTAAACATATAACATAAAAAATACTTGTTTACATTTAAATAACAAATTAGTTAATTTGTTAACTATATACAGAATTTACATTTAGCCTGACATGAGTAGACTTAAGATAGCAACAAGTTTATGAAATAGATAATAAATCATAACACTCAGTACATAATTTATCAGAAAGAGAATGATTCCAACTGCAAGGTGCTAATCAATGACAAAACTTTCTTCCACGGATTATTAACTAATGGCTTAGGATACATTCTTAGTTCTTTGATTTTAATCTCCATTAATGGTGTATTGTTCAATAAACTTAGGAAGTTCTCCATGGTGGGCGGTGTGTTAGAATTCCATTTCCTAGTTATGCATTTCCTAACTATTGCTTGTAATGTCCATAGTAAATACAGGTCAAATTATAAGTATTGAAGGAGAATAAAAATGTAGTAAATGCTGCACCTGAGTCTGTTATTTGATAGGTCTGCATTTTAAAACAGTCTATGTGATTTGTATAAGGTTCTGGGCTTGTTAAGTATATGTCTTTGTCAGGTAAAAGTTGCATTTCTCTGTAGGTGTGCTGTTCAGAAGCTGACTGTGTGTAGCGATAGGAACGTGTGTATATGATCACTTTCTGGGGCTGTTGCTGTAGGGAGTTCAACCTCAGTATTCTGGATAAATTTACTCCTTTCTCAGATATTTAAAATCTTGTTAGTGAAAAGTACATTTTTACTGAGCATGAGGCTGTTATGACACTGCACGAAATAACTGTTATCTATCAAGTCTTTGAATGTTACCTTGTTCAGGCCCTAAATATCTAATCTGAAGTAAGAGCATGTCTATATAAAAAAAACTGTGTATGTGCTCTGGTGGACAAAATCTAGTTTTCCTTTATTAATGACCAAGTAAATATAAGTAAAAAAGCTGTTTTTCAAAGCTTGTGGGAACTGAGTGCATTAATATACATTCAAAATAATAAAAAAAAAAAAAAAAAAAAACTGCTATTACATTGAACAGCAAGGTCAAGCAGTTTAGAAGATGGATGGATGGATGGATGGATGGAATGCTAATATGCAGATATGCAGAATAATTCCTCTAAACCCTGCACAGCTAACTTGTGCTGAATTTAAATGTTAAATCTGCAACAACTACAAATGCTTTGAGATACTAACAACAATGGTGCAAAAAGTTTGAGTGATTTGCTTAATTTCACTTATGTCACTGTAGAATATGCGGGTCTATATAAGAACATTGAACATTCAAAATGTCAAGTGTTCTAATATCGAACCCTACCAATCGAAAATACCAAACATCGAATGTTCAGAACAGCGATTTTTTCCTAGGGGAAAAATTTGCTGTTCCAAAACACATACGCACAACACAAGCACACCAAACACACAGCAATCCACACACACACACACACGCACACACACACACACACACACACACACACACCTAAAATCTTACACCTAACCCTACACGAAACTATACACCCACCACTAACTATCCACTTACCTTAACCCAAACCCTAACCCTAAGGTCCGTCACTATCGCACACTCACCTAACCGGCGCCCTAACCCTAACTCACCTAACCCACCCTAACCCTCATGTCCACACAATCGCACACATACCTAACCCCCCACTCAATCACACACTTACCTGAACCTGACCCGTAACTTTCCAACAGAGCGCTGAAAATACCGAAGCAACAGAAACGGACAACCAAATTCTTTCCCTAGTAAAGAATTTGTTTTTCTGCTTCTTCGATATTTTCACGGTTCACTGAAAATGGGTCGATATTAGAACACTCGACATTTTAACTGTTTGGTGTTCTACTATAGACCCGAATATGCAGTATGTTGCAATTCCTTCCCAAAATGTGGGAGACAGAAGGGAGTAGGAATTGTTGATATGAGATGGGATATTAAAATCACAGATAGTTGTATGTAGGGGAAAAGTTGAAAGAGGTTTCTATGTAGTTAGGTCAGATTAACCAACATTTGCAATACTGCACTGGTTAACATGAGTTTTGATAGCCATGTTGAAGCCATGTTTGTAAGTAAGTGCTTAGGAACCCATCTCTTTGCTGTTAGCCAGTTGATTGGCACCCAAAACATCACGATTAGAAGAACAGGAATAAGGTGAATATTACTTTTGTATCACTTACCCTTGCCCTCTTCTCCAGGTTTCTGAAATCTTAGAGTTAGCATTTATATGGTATGTACAAGTAATATTTTGTTTGGGTACATTGGGGTGGAGGGGTATTGACAAATCTCCAAAAAAGAAATTGTCTTTTATGACCCCGAATGTCACTGTTTTCAGTAATGATTGCTCAAGGTTTTACATGTTTTGGTGTTGAATAATCAAGTACTGATTAAACAAGCAGCATTTAATCATTGTAAGCTGCATGTACTAATATCCTGAAGAAGCCTATTCTATTGTTTTGTTGATAGATACTGTAAAACAAGCCATCTCATTTGGTGGTATGGCATTTTATTTGTTCTATGGAGGCAATAATGAAACAGAATGGTTTTATGGGTATGTAACAGCTTGGAGTATCTCTGTATATATTATGTACTATTACTTAATGCCAACACATCTACCAAAGCACTGGAAAAAAGATTATAAAATGAGTTTATTCTTGACCTAGAACAAGCTAACTATGAATTACCTAACTATAAATCCTTAAAAGACCACAGTCATATATTATGTCACTACAGAATGCCTACATCCCCTCAGACATTTATTTTACATGTGGTGTGTGTTAATTGCAATCCAAAATGCAGATGTGGTCCTAAGCACAGCTGAGTGCCTTAGACTGAAATGTAGTGCTGAAAACAAGGGAACAGAATGAATTTGGGTCCTAATGGACCTTTGCATGATTTTAAATACAGAAAAAATACTGTCTGACTAAAGATATGATGTTTCAGTCAATTAAGTGGCTTCCTGGAGAAACAAGCAAGCATACATCTAGAAGAATAGCATGGTGAATGAGATGGAGCCATTCCAATCTCCGGAGACCTTGGCAAAGTAAACAGAAAGATATGTGGTCTTCCCGGCTATATATATATTGTAAGACAGGAAAAATAAGGATGTGTGAAGAGGGATTAAAAGTAACACGCAACAAACAAGACTGCTGTAAACAGACCTTACTGGCAACTCAACTGCATCATGACAGGCAGTTTATTGATTCATTACATCTCAGCTCATCTAAGGTCATGTCACTTTACTTTAGTCTCAAAATCTCATACAAGATGGCTTGACTACACATATTTTCATAATGCTTTTATTTGGAATTGACATTTTATGAGACAATGTGATATGAATAAAAACTGTTTATTTAAAGCCCTGTATTAGCAACTTTGGCCTGAACATTCCCTTACTTCATTATTTTTTGCCCCAAGATGACTGCAATGCAGAAAAATAGCAGTCCTTGGTAGGCAGTATACTATTTGTCTCACTCTTTCTATAAGGTGCACAGATCTCAGGCTATCCACAACTCACTATCTTGACAGAATCGTGGTCTCGAACCAGTGTGAAACAAGCAACAAAAAAATAGAAACTGCCATCTCAACCTACTATGCTGAGGTATCCCTGACTGATGTTAGAGTGATCTGAGTAGGCACTGTATGTCACATTTTATTACCTTACTTTTTACTTCTTAGCATTAAACATTTTGTTGGAGAAAACCCAAAATGGAGGGGTGATTTGGAATTAGTAGGAAGACATGTAAAAGCATATCTAGCACAGTCAGTTTTGGGATAAGTTTTCACAGAGCTCTGATTAGCCATTTTCTACATTCCACATTGGGATTTCTCTGGATTTTTTTGCATCTGAAGTAGAATGGGGTCTTGTTTTTCAGTATGTGTAGATGGGATCAAGACAATAAATTAGCATATGGATTCTATAGTGAAACAAGACAACACTGTCAATTTACTGGTCACTTTGTCTCCCTGTCATCAGCTATGGTTGCTAGCTCTGTGCACTGACAAGAAGGATTAGAACATGGATACAAGTGTTAGAAATGAATTTCCTTTGTAATTTGCTGGGTTCACTATCCACAATAATAACTTGTAAACCTAGTAAGAACTCAAAGTAGTGCTGCTTTATTTCAGGTTTGACATAAATCAGTTGAGGTAGTTTAGGTAATAAGAAAGCCACCTGTCTGCATCTCGCATGCTGTCTGCTAAGCAAATTCTACTATAGAAAGGCCCGAGGGCAGATTAGGGGCATGTTGGTGAGATTCTCTCTCAGTGTATTTAGTTATGACATGCGATCCTGCAGGATATGGGGACTGGTGCATATGACTGAAAGTCTGGTTAGCTTTGCTCAGCTTTCTAGATCTGCCACCACTCCCAGTTTAAACAGTTTAAAAGATGGAAGAATGGCTATATGGATGCAAGGATGAATGAAATGCTAAATAAAATGAGCATTTAGCAGAAATCAAAAGTCAGAATACATCCCTTGAATGTAAAAGTAGTAAAAGAAAACTACATAGCACAATCTAAATAAATCATCTATCAAAGCCCAAACAGTAAGATCATCGGTTGAGGAAGAGATGAGAGACAAAGATAATTTATAGCTATTCCAGGAGTGCTTTGTTTGGTGGATAATGGAGTTAGAGGTGGGGAGTAGCTGCAGAGCCTGTAGAAAGTTTGAAATGTTACACAAAAAGGTGGTACACTTTATTATCATGGTACAGAGGTCTTTGCAGTGGTATCATAGCTGAAGGAAGAGAAAGCACATAGCAAGCCATGGGCTGGAGAACTGAAAAGTGAATGAGTATAAGAGGGTAGACAACAGTGGATTATGTGTATCCTGGGCCTCTCAAACCATGGGTCCTCCACACACTTTTAGACCATGCATAAATGCACATGCTTTTTTGGATTCACCTTCCTGATTGTTTTAGACATATACTTACTTAACAAATTGTTTTAAATTATATGTATTATTTAATAAATCACATTTTTGAGTGTGTTTTAGTCTTGGACATCTTTTTTCCAGCAAAAAATGAAACAAATTTTACTAAGCAATAATAACAAAATGTCCCATTTCAGAATACTTGAACAATAAAAGGCCACCTAAAGTATTGTCATTATCTGCTTAAGTCAATATTCATCAGTTACAGTCACTTTGACTGTGTACACCTCACATCTCTGATTGTGATAAAAAGACAACAGCAAAATATTCCAGCTTGTTTTACACAAATGCACACTAGTATTACAAAACAGACTATTGACTTTTTAGCTTTATCAACACAGTAGGGTTGGTACTTTTCATCTGTAGACAGCTCCTGTGCCCAGTGATCATACTTGCATTGTTGACTGTGTGCACCTCAGATATCTTATTGTGGTAAATCACAGTAATATTTTCCAAAGTAACAAATTTCAAGTTTGTTCGATACAAACACACAGTAGACACAGTCAAGTCTTCTAACTTACCTCAGACAAATATTCATTAGTTCAGTAAAGCCAGATTGAAGATTGTTAAAATTAGAAGAGGGTAAGAGAATATAAGGTACTTTCATACAAGGACAGCCTCCAACCTCACCCAGCAGTTATGGCCACTTTGTAGACTCTATGCATCTTTTCTGTTATGATGAAATAAACTACATGTACTTTTTGCTAGCTTTGAACTTTGTGAAACTGTATAAATTTCACTATCATCAGATGACAAGACACAGCCATGAGTGGCAATGTTTAAAGATGAGTATGCATAAGGGCATAAAAAATGTTAATCACCTGGCAAAATATTTCAAGCAAATAAAAACAACCTCTGCTCATCTAAATAATTCAACATTAAAAAGAACTATTACAAATCTAGATACTACTAATGGTAGACAACTTTCCATGACATTACTACTTCCATAAATGTAGTGCTTGCTGCTTTTGAAGAATAAATGTCCTGTGTTGTATTAAACATTGCTATACTAATGATATTGTCCCATCATTTTCTGAACTATATCAGATATGCATCAGAGAATGGCTGGCTAAAACAACCACACAGCAAGAAGCATTTAACAAAATGCAGAAGTCTGTCACAATCCAATCTTGAAGAAAATACGGCATCAGAGTACTTTGCAGCAATGACTTCGTAATGGATGCTGAAGATTAGGCAATATAAAGCATCACTCCAAATAATGCAGACTATACTGAACTGATAAATGTCTGCCCTTTTACATTTGCTGGAGGCTGTAACAAAAGTATTGGGAAACTATATCACTAAACATACAGCACATTTATGTTATAGCACACAATCCAGTCTCATCAATAGGTTTATTCAGTATTAGATGCAATGAATAAAATAAAATCAGTAAAACCATATAGATTTTGTTGGAGCAGCGTTTGTTCAAAAGTGCACAAATTTCACAAAAATATAAATATTACTAAATAGGACAGGTATCTGAGATAAAAACTAATGGACACAGTAAATGTATGCCAACTCTGTTTCACACAAACAGTAGCCACAGCAAACTATTTTCTCTTGCTTAACAAAGTGACACTGTAGTGCTGCAAAACTAGAAGAATGACCACATGGCAACAGCTAGATGTTTTCATTTACAGAAGACCACCATATCCAGTTATTGCTACTTTGATGTCTGTGCAGATCTCAGACATCAACCTTTAGTAAATAAATAACATAAAAAAATAAAACAATGGCAGTAAAATACATTTCAGACTAAAATAAATAGTTGCATGCCTGCTCCACAGACTCTATCTGATTGCATGTCAGGAATAATTTGAGTAAACTCAGATGTCCAGCTGTAATAATATCAGAAATAAGATAACTGCCGCACAATGTATTTCAAAGATCATTTTAGGCAAAAACAGAGTTGATTACTAATCTTCACAGCCCATATCTGGTTGACTGCCAGCAGTAATTTGTGCACCTCTCAGATGTCTGACTATACTAAAAATGAGACAGCCATACAATGCATTTCAGACTCCAGTTTACATAATCACACAGTTGTCCAGCCTCCACAGCCCTTATCTGATAGCCTTCCAGGAATAATCTGTACACATCTCAGATGGTCAACTATAGTAAAATAAAAATAAAATATAATTAAAATAAAATATAATAGTCACACAATGTGTATCAAACTCTGTCTTAGACAGGCAGACAGTTATTTGCCAGTTGCCATGGCCCATATCTGGTTGCTTGCAATGAATAATTTCTTTACATCTCTAACTGTAATAAAAAATAACACAATGACCACATAGTGTATGTAATCTCCATTTTGCATAAACACACACAATTGTTGTGCATCTACCACAGGTCATATCTGGCTGCCTGCTGGTTGTAATTTTTGCACATCTAACCTGTCTCACTGCAATAAAATAAAAACAATAAAGTGAAGCAATATCATACAAAGTATTTTAAACTCAGTTGTATACATAGTTGTCAGTACCAGCAGCCCATATCTGGTTGCCTGGTAGGAATAATAAAACAAAATAGCTCATGCAACTACCACTGCTGCCCTTTTCCACTCTGATCTTCACTTTACTATTATTCACAGTTTTGCACACTTTCTGTTCCCTGACATTGATGCGTTACTATTATTCACAGTTTTGCACACTTTCTGTTCCCTGACATTGATATCCCTTCACTCATGTGATAGAACAAAAACAAAAAGCCTATAAAATAATTGCTCAAGCACCCTGATCTCCCCATACTGTACTGCAAACTGTGTTTGCTTTGAATAGTTCTGCTGTGGGCCACTTTATTTAAGTGAAGAAATGTAGAAATTCTTTTCTTAAATTAAATTATATATAAATGGATGACAAAGCTCAGCAGCCAGAGTTGTGGCATTCTACTCTTGTGCTGAAGCTTTGGGTCCCAGTCAGCCTACTGAAATGTCCCCTAGTGTGTGGTTTGTATAATGGTAAAGGTGTTTATTTCAGAAACACAAGGTACGGGGTTTGATTCTCACATTTGGAAGAAACATTGGCTAGGCTTGAAAGGGCCCACAAGGGCAATTATCCTAGTACTTATATATGAACCTATTGTAATCTACTACTGAGAATAGAAATAGGCAAGATGACACCCCAAGCAAGGAACTCCATAATAAGATAGTGAGGGAAGGGGTACACTCAGGAGTAAACTGGCTTAAAGGGATCTCAATGCAGGAAAATGCAATAATGTGCAGAAATGTATGATCCCAATGAAGGCGGAAAGGAAAGCTGTGATGATAGAATATATAAAATCTAGGAAGTGTAAGGAAACTGGGCAATCATATGACAGTAGAGAAGGGGACAAGGAAGAAGAGGCAAAAGTAGGACAATCTTAAAGAATTCTGTTAAACAATGACCATAAAGTAACAGGCCAAACTCACACAAGAGATCATATACCAGATTACATAACTTGCAGCTATAATGAGCAACATAAGAACAGGAAGGACTGCAGCTTCAGAAACATAGAGAGGTGAGGAAAAAGGTGTCTGTCTTCATGATCTAATATTCACTTATTCACTTTCCAGATAAATACTAAATTGAACTCAAGATCGCAGGGTAGACTGAGACTATTGAAGCAATCACTGGGTGCAAGACAGAGAAACTGATCTTGGATAGTATGCCAGACCATAGCAGGATGTGCAGTCACACACACACCTACATGATCCTGAAATCCACATGGGAATTTAGAGGTCACAAATTCAACTATAGCTTATTCTTGAAAACCTATTCAGTTACAAGAAGGACATGCAGATGACACACCAAGTGTATGCCAGCTGATAACTAAACTGAAAAACAAGCAGTGTGAGGCACATGTGCGACTTCTACTCCAGTGTGATACTTCAGTATCACATACTCATAACTTAAAAAATGTTAGATAGTAGTGAAGAAGAACACTTGCTGAGACATTTATAATGTGTGGCATTTGCAGTCAGATGCTATCAGCCTAGAAGTGAGGAAATGTTTGTGGAAGCTCTTTAGTCTAACAATGTAGAAAATACTTCCCAGGAGATGGAGTACATGCTAGTATTCTTAGATGTGTTAACACCCACTGCAGGTACATTTAGGAATAACAGAATTTCAGAGTTCAACTCCAGACTGAATGAATGGACAAGCCACAAGGACTCGGGATTAGTAGAAAATTGGTGACAGAATCCATGGTATAGAGAATTATACAGCATGAAGAGGTTAATCTAGAATGGGTAAGACAGTCTTGCATTAGTCTAGTCTGGTAAGGAGTATCTGATCTCCCATACCCTCCCTGGAAGGGAGAACAGGTACAAATGGAAAAATCCATAGGCAGGAATGAGGGAGGACTACTAAGAAATGAAGCAGGTAAAGGAAAAAGGGAGGTCCTAGTAATGAAAAAGAAATGGGTATAGCAGAAATAACTGAAATTGGGGAAAATGATAAATGGGACTAGGATATTGTCATCCTGAGATATCATCTGCTCAGGTTGTAAGGAAAGGATAGAAATGGAGAGGGATAGCAGCATATGTCAAGCAAGGCTTATGAAGTAATATGATAGAGGAAATGGCACAGGTGTTAGCAGAAGGTGACCTGGTAACATAAGAGGAAAGGGAAGGAGAAAGACGGTGGTAAAGTACAAGTTATTCTCCACTAGACACAATGGATGTGAATAAAGGCAAAATAAAGAGAATAGTGATTAAATGAAAGCAGAATGAAAATGGATAGCCCTGAGACATCTCCAGTTCCTTGCAGAATTACGGAATATTCCAGCATCCAGATATGCAAACAAATGCATAGGTGATATCAGATGATCAAGTTGCCTTCTGCCACTTGGTACTAAAAGGAACTAAAAAAGGAGGGACTCTAGATGCTGTACATTACAAAGGAAGAGGGGGATGATGCCTGGTTGGGGTTAAGAGACTCCATTAGCCAGTAAATGCCATACTACTTTTAGCTCAGCACCAAGCAATGAGAGAGTATATCGAGATAAAAAACACCAATAACCAAATATTATCAAGGCTATATCCACTCCACCACAAAAGAAGACAAAATAGTCTAGTTGCACCAGAATGACAGACTCCCAAGAATTCTCAGTCAGATAAAACACAGTTTAGTCATCAAAGTTAAGAGCTTTCATCCCTGTTGGTGCAAGGACTTCATCAAAACTAAAACCACTATATAACCTATATATATAACCACAATAAGAATATATAGCAGCCACCAATGATCACATGATAAGTTAATTAAATTAATTTAGAAAAGCCACCTCAAGCAATTTGAAGTGAAAATACACCAAAGCAAACACATATCCAGTACAAGTTAAATGAAGGTTGACTAACCACCAATGTATATATGTGTCATTAAATACATTATACATAAAAATAATTGCCTCCATAAAAGCATTTAAGAATAACTGTAAACACTAAATTTAAAGTGGATACCAGGCTGAAAAGCAGACCAAAGGTTTACCAGATACTAGAATACAGGAGAAAAGGGGACTGTCTGAGGAGCTGATGGGCAACAGAGAGCTAAGGGAGGGTAGCATTCCACTGTGTAATGTGGTAAAAATAAGAATTCTTATAACCAGTGGAATAGATACTGCTATGAAGATCAAACTCAAATGAAAGAGAAAACAAGTGTAGTCTACCAGAACGGGGAGATATGAAGAAGATAAACTAGATTCTCAAAATAGATAAGAAAGGAAAGTGTCTGATGTAGTCAGAAAAAAAAGCATCACAAGGAATAAGGAGCGTGGGATCAAATTATAGAAGGAAGTTTGCCACATAGATAAGAAAGGAAAGAAAACCTTCTCTAGGTATACTAGGAAAGTGAAGGAAAAAACTCATCCGCAGAAGTGTGTTAAGGATATTATGGGAAGGGAAGCCTCATGTAATATCAAGGTGTGTTTGATCACAGCATGAATAGTTGACAGTGTGTGACAAAAATGGCTCTGTTTATATAATGTACGTTTAATCTCTGACAAGTGTGTTTATGGTAGGGCTGTATTAGTGTCTTTGGTATTGGCAAGACCTGAATAGCTTACCCCTAAGAATTCTGAACACTATATTAGTACCACTGTCTGACTCTTCCAAACAATTCTGCCCCCATTTGCTTAGCAATGAGTGGTGCCACAGAACTGGAAAGTGCCAGCAGTCTACTCTTCAAAGTGGAAGCCAGAACAGATGAGGGTAACTTTATATCTGCTTATCTTTCATCAGATGCAGATGAAGTGATAAAGAAAATACTGAGGGAAAGAATGGCAGAATTCCTGAATGCCAGCAACCTCCAAGACAAATAGCAGCATGGCTTTTTAGGAAAAGATCATGCCAATCCAGCCTTATTCAATTTAATGACTGAATGAAACTGCAAATATACTTAGAACCAAGTGGCTCACTTTTGGTGTGAACACCTGCCACTGTTCTACAGATGCTGACTGATAAAAACATGATAAAGATACAGTAATCAGTAACTTGTTCATACTGTCACTTTACTTATTTTTAAGATAAACAGATGATAAACTAAACCATTCCTTGCAAGAGCTATTGTGGCACTTACAGGAAACTTCAAGAAGCAGTGGACCAACACTATGCTTAACCATCACTGAAAAACTGTAGCACATATCCAAAGAAAAACACTTCAGTGACAGGAAACACTTGGGACCACAGAACTTTAATACAACAGCTAATCAAAAAGTCACAAAGCTTTCGCTCAATGCCCTTCTTCAGTGTGTAGTAAAATCATTCAGCCAACTTCCCAACTTATGTAATACAAGTGTAGAATCATTAACGACATACAAAGAAGTATTGAATTTATATATCCTGTAACGAAAGTAAAATATACGTTTAGATGTTTTGCTACTTGTAATAGTTATAATGTTATATATCTTGCTACTTGCTCAAAATGCTTTGCTTTCTATGTTGGAAAGTCCACACATAGACTTAAAGATCAAATAACTGAGTATAGATCACAAATAAGAAGAAATATTAGTACTAATCTGTTAGCCAAGCATATAAGAAGCAGGTTTGGAAAATGAATTTCATTTCAGGGTGATTAACTTAATATACAAAAGTAGAAAGAGTGGAGATTTAAATAATAGACTAAAAATTATTTTAATATTAATGGATGCTTAGACTACAAGCAGATGCTGTTCCAGGTATTAATACAGCTATTAGCATTAAACCTGTTTTAAAGAAGAAACTGTCAATTCTAAAATGAGAAAATGTTTTATAATGATTTTAATTGAATATACCATATAATTATGTTATAAGCTGGATAACTGATTTTAATTAAAGCTGTGTCACATGACTCTACACCTGTATTATATAAGTTGAGAATTTGGCTGAATGATCTTACTGATCTTACCCACTGAAGAAAGGCATTGCCCCAAAAGCTTTGTGACCTGTTGATTTGTTGTTTTACTTAAGTTCTTAAAGTTCTGTGGTCCTAAGCATTTCCTATCACTGAAGTTTTTTTCTTTGGACTTGTATCAAACTTCCCTGCAAATCTGTTCTACCTTTATATCAGACTGAACGTCTACAGCTCATATGAGCAAACTATGCAAAACAAATCTCTTTACATATATAATTGGAACCACTATTGAATGATTGCTGAGTCCTGAAAAAAAAAACAAAGAAATAAAGACCAAAAATACAGGAGAAAAGCAAATGTGTAATATCAGTCTTCTTTAAACTTTTTTGTAGCGCCCAAACCCCATGAACTTACATATTCCATCTCTGAGATCATCATGCCATTGAAAAAAAGAGAATATTCCAATGAATGGCAATCTCAGATGTAGTATATTCAAGTCCAGATTTTAAGTCTTTTATTGTCTACATCTCAGGATTCAGCAATCCAAGTCCTAATATTTCAAAAGGGTTACCATATAATTCATTACTTTTACTAGCAGCTATTGTACTAACTTTATTCTCCTATAGTTGTCTGCAACCACTAATTCTACTGTCACCTTCAGATTCATTGTTAATCGAGATCATATTCACTCATGCCTTTCTTATTTTGTGTATTTCAGTGATAACTGACCATAAAGAAAATTATCACTATTTTCTGCACTTATAACTGTACATCTAAAGTTAAAAGGATACAGCCATAATGTATAACAACACCTTGAAGTATTTTAACATCTTAGACCACTCATTTTAAGAAGTGATCTTACACTTCTGATGGGATTAAAGGACAAGCTGTTTCCTATAGAGCACACAGATGCACAAGAAATGATCAGGCAGAAGTGAAGCAAGGGTAGGAAGAAGGGGGCAGTCACACTGGGGCAAATGTGTTAGGGGGCATAATCAAGAAGTGCATTTCCTGCATTCTTTTTCCTGTACAGAAAGGTACTCCAGTGGTTCAGTGTAGCAAGCAAATATTGCTATTGTTTAAAAAAGGGAGAAGTCCTTTTTTTAATTTTATTTTTCTTTTTTTTCCTCTTCCCTTTTAATGCAGTGGGAACATGAACCTGTTTGAAGAAAGCCAATCACATGTACCAATCAGCTTGCTACAGTAAAATCCAAAGTCCATTTTGCTCTTCACCTGAAGAGCTGAGAGGATGCGACACTATATATCGGAGTTCAGCAAAAGCCTCTGAGTGAGCCAGTTATGGCTTCTGTGACCAGATGTCTATTAGTAGCAATTCATAGTGCTGTGAACATTTCTGCAGTAAAGGAGAAATGGCAACATAAAGACAAGCAAATAAAAGCAGGTAAGGAAATTAGGCCATCATGACATTCGTAAGTATACAGTGAGACCATAGTCAAGATTCATTATTCTAAAGGAGGTGGGTTGCACAGCAAAGTCTGCCAGACTGTAAAAGGGTAAATCCCACCAAAATTATCAGTTTCAGACAATAAACATCTTTGAGATCACCGCAACAGTCATCCAAAAGCATTTATTAGTACTGCTACCACTTCACACCTGTATAAGTAACAAGGTGTCCAGCACCAAAGAAAATGTTACCAGCAGCAGGTAACATTCCATAACATTAATCACCAGGAAATTGTTGATTCATTCTGTGTAGATCAGGACATTTTATGCAACTTGGATGATGTGTATTGCAATCACACAGAATCTTCTTGGCCTTCCCATCCACGTGGAGCTCAAGGGATGTACAGCACTTTCTGTTCTAGCTGAGGGACCTTTCAGAGCCAAACAAAGCATCCTAGTTGCTCCTTAGCTATCTGCCTCTACAATACTGAACAAGTTCCTTGCATAATGTATGTAGATGTGGATGAGCATATCTGGTTTCCTAGCACGTCAGGGAAGGGAGGCATGACTATGCATGGCTTTTATAATATTGCTCACCAATCTGATGTACTGGATACCATAGACTGAACACATGTAGCAATAGAGGCCACACCTGGCCCACAGTCACAATGGATTGTGAATAGTAAAGGCTACTTCTATTCAGTGATGCATCAGGTTGCATGTCATATTCATTAGATTATAATCAATGTGCCTGCATAGCACCAAGGTATGTTTCACATACATGGCATACATTTCAGTTATCTTACTACATCCTTAGAGGTGACATTCCATGGGGCCATCTAGCTGGTAACTGCAGGCACTGTGGCTAAAGGAAGTATATATGGCTAATATATGTGTGTATATATATATATATATATATATATATATATATATATATATATATATATATATATATATATAGTGTGTCCAAGGACAGTAACTCCCGTAATATATATGTTGCAACTGCCTTGCAGGTGATGCTGGATTCCCACAAGTTAATGACACTATTACACAACCATCTGGAGGAATACTGTAATACGAATGTGCCACAGCCTACAGGATGTTTCTAGATTGTGGCATGCTGCATAATATGATCAGGAAGATGAAGGCAGGCCAGCCCCATTGTAGCACAGGTACAGTCAGATTGTTCATACATGTGACTGACGTGTTAAGCACAGCAATATCACCAGCCATTGACACTGAGCTAGAACAGGAGCAAGCAGTAACAGTACTCCCCCCTCCCCTGCTCAGCAGCAGGCACAGCACACAGCATCACAGACAAAATGGTGGCATTTGGTGCAGAATCATGGGCCCTAATGAGCACACAGTGGCAATGCTGTGTTACAGGGAATAACCATGATGCATGCAGTGTTAAGTGAAGGCTATAGTGATCAGTGCATGATACCAAATTATATATAAGGCATTCCTACATACACCATAGAGAAGGAAGGGAGGGTGTAATGGGCCACTCATCATGTACACAAGTGGATATGAAAACAATAACAATCTGTCTACACCAACATGGTAGGAGAACATATCATGGAAGATGCTGACAGTGGTGGTGTCAGGCTAATGGGTACACTGTCATGGACTTCTTCGTATGATATGGATGGGGTGCTACTATGACCCTATGACCTAGTGCCATTCCACTGGTCTGGAGCAGTAATACTCCAGGCCTGTCATGGAAGGGTGCATGCTGAGGTATTGTGAGCTTGACAGACCCTGCTGGCAAAGTATTCTGTCAGTGGAGGCTAGGTGCTGTTGCTACCCATGATGGGGGTGGTAGAGTGTCATAAGTGCTTCAAACATAGAAGAAATAATGTAGGCCTCATGATAACCTCACAGACATGTAACATACCTTGAGATCAGATAACACTGCCAGACTGGGCAATGATGGTGACACTGACTATCTTCTGCATGGAGTGGGACATGGACGAGATGTTTGCATTTATATGATGAATATGGCTGGCGCTTTGCTGTGTAGACCCACCGTCATCTGTCTGAAGGCTGCTATGCTGCCTTTCTTGTGCTGGATAAATGTAAGAATGCAGCTATGTGGTACTACCTTGCATTCATGAGCACACATTTATTTGACTGCATTAGCTTGCCTTGGGATGTACTTCATGTCAGTGATATGCCCTACTACAGCACCACCTTAATCTTCAAGCAGTCTAGCAACGACTGTCCCCATTAGCACTATACTTCTCTCTTATCTTGCAGTCCTTTATCTGGCCTAATGGTGCTATTAAATGTCTAATGCACATCTGATTATGTATCCTTTGCACATTCTGCAGTCTAGCTATTTTCCATATTTTGCACTGCCTTCTAAGAATGAGTGTTTTTCTGTCTGTGGTTAAAGAGACTCCTAATGTACACAAAGTCATTTTCAGACAGTCAGATTTAAAAATTATACTATACTTTTTGTCAGAAATGCTATTACACAAGTGGATTATGTTCCCCTCATATTATAGCCACAGAGTTAGGGACCTTTTGACCCTTCTCAGCCCAGTTTTACATGACATCACAGCACTGAGGCCACTCTCTTTAGACTATATATGTCCATGTGTTGGACAAGAGGGATCAACCTATATATTAACTCTTGGTCTTCCTTGATTTGTTATTGGGCTTTGATACTGTGGATCGTGTCATCTTGACTGAGCACCTACTGTGTCTCTGTGGCCTCTGTGCCATGGCCCCCAACTGGTGTGCCTCTTAATTCTCAAGGCATTCTCAGTGAGTTATCTCAGATAGTAATTTTTCATTGAGGCAGCATCTATGATGTGGAGGTTCAAATGGTTCAGTCATGGCCGTCTTTCTCCTCACAGTGTGCATACTGCCATTTGGACATGTCACAAGTGTCATAGTTATACCGATAATACCTAGCTTTATTCATGTCCTTCACTAAAGAGTGGGCAATGTCTGTAGCACCCTTCATGAATGATTAACTAGGAACCATTCTTAACAGGATGAGTCAGTTGTTTGAGACTCAGTCTTCCCAAAGCAAAGGTTTATGACAGATCACTTGCCCACTAGGTTATTCTCAGCTCTTTGCCTTCCATTATAATCATTAATGAGACCTCTCACCTTCAAAACTTTTATCATCAAGAGAGCCTTCTCAAAAACTTGGTTCTACCACCTGGCCCCACCTCCCCACAGATGTAAAAAGCAATCAGTTCTTCTAATTCAAAAAGGCTTTAAAGGCATACTAACAAAAGGAGGCACAGTGGACTTGTTTTCATAACTGTTATGTATATCTTGTTGTCTCAGCTGGGTGAAGACGAAAAATACAGTTTCTTGTACAGCAATCCTGCCTGTTGTAAATACCTGTTGTAAATATTCTCCTGTATGTACAGAACTTTCTTGTTAAATTAGCAATTTTTGAATTTTTATAGTATATATCTTTGACTATAGCACACATCCTCTGAAGGTGTTTGTAACTATGTCATATAATATTCTTGTACAACCTTGAAATTTCAGTTTAGGTACAACTTCTCTAGCCCCATTCCTACCTATTATAAATGCCTATTGTAAATTTCTGTTCTCCTCTTTACACAAAACTTTGAAGTTTAAATTGTATACAGCTGAATAAAAAGTGCTTAAATTGCTAAAAGTATATAGCTTAGACTAGGACTTCCACTGTATATATGAATATGCATCATTTCCACTTGTAGCGTGTTACTGCTTTTGTATTACTTTATCTCTTTTGTACTTCATTTTTCTCCCAGGTTGTGACAGAACCAACAAGTCCCCCCCCCCCACTTCACCAAAAGAGTGAGTGAATGAATACTTTTATGGATAATCATTATTCTCTGATTACCTGCTTTAACCAGTTCAGAGTCATTAATGAACACTTAGTAGGTTCAGACAAATAAACTAATCCTGGATAGGATAACAGTATTTCACAGGACACACACACACACACACACACACACACACACACACACACACACACACACACACACACACACACACACACACTCAAAAGCACTTTGGAAGATTGCAATTTACTTTTCAGGGCATACAAAATCCTAATTAAATTAAAAGGATATATTGAGACTGTCCCCTTCCTGTCTATAATGTTTTTCTGACTAATTAATACTGAGTACAGAAGGGAAATAATCACATCTGAGGATACTTTCCATGTTGACGCTCTCTCTGAAACTTCATTTTGTTGTTTTGATCTGTGTAAAGTTTAGGTTAACATCATTTTAGGAGTATAATAAATCATATCTTAATAATACTTTAATGAGAATAAGACCATAAGAAGTAAGTATGTCCATGTTAGGTGCATCATGTTGCGTAAGCTAGGTTTGAGAACTTTAGCTTTTACTAACACTCAATCTGCTGTCTGCTGCAGAAAATCCATGACAATTATATAAACAGTCTTTTATCGCATCAGCAAATCTGTCACTACTATTATAACCTGTTCAGGACTCCAGTGTGTGATTCAGAGTTCTGCTGCTTCGTCTTTACTTTCCATTCAGTTTTATAATTACCTGATAGATTTTAATTATCTTTTCTCACACACTCATTCCAGTGTTCTGTAATAGTGGAGACAGTTGGATGTCATGTTTGTTTTCTGTACAATATGGCAGTTCTTTCTAAATATAGTAATTTCAATGTATTTAATAATGTAACTGTTTGCTTCCTCGCTGATGTCTTGGGTATCTTAATTCTGTTTCACAGGCACCCTCTCATTAAAGATACAGCTTTTGAGATACGTAGTTTTCATTATAATTGACTAATTAATTGATCGAGGATGATGATGATGGTGTAATAGCATCATGATTTGATTGCTATGTTCATATTTTTCTTTTCCTAAATATTTTCTTTACTCTCTGTATTTTCATACTCTCCTATTTAGTATATTCCACTTGCCCATCTTTGCCAGCATGTCCTGTATCATAAACGACAAGACTGACACCTGCCCATTCAATTATTAATGTACATTTTACGATTTGTAAAACCAGGTATTCTGCTGGTATCTTGGTACACATAGGCTGATAACCTATCAGCAGCATTAGTGAGCATGCTTTAGAAGTGACCAGGCAACAGGATAGTATACTTAGCGTATGAGATCTAAGGGGCTTTAAACCAGCTACTGCTTATTGTAATGAAGGTATGGGACAAAGGCTGCAATACTGACTTCTGTGGATAACTGAATGGCTACTATTTGTAAACTTCTAAAGCAACCACAGGATTCTGCACAGGATACAGATGTAACTAACACTGCTGAAGGTTTACTTATGCTTATCACATGTGTGATAAGGGGTGTATATGCATTGATGCCTTCCCCTTCCCCTCAGAGAAAAATGCTGACTAAATAATGTAAATCTGGGGGCCAACAAATTGAAAGCCATCAAAACCTTCAAGTGTATATGAAAATTTACAAAAAAATAAATAGTAAAATATAAAATAATGAGGAAAGGGCAGTCCTGTTGCCATATACTCCAGCACTATCCAATGACAGTTAACTTGCCAACTTCTCCACAGGTGGTGTAGCAGAAATAGTCAGTGGATAAATGTTTGATATACATTTAACACTTTATAGGTTGTAATGCAAACTACAAACCAAAATATGACTGTTATAGATTAATGTACAAAGAAATGTATTTACCTCTCTAGCAGCTCAGCTAAGAAAGCTTTCCAGGAGAAAAAAACAAACTACAGTTTGAAAATTTGCTGGCTTTAATTTATAAAGTTTTACTCCATGTTGGAAAAGTGACAGAAAAAATGGTTACCGGCATCTCTGCCACCAAAAGAAAATACAACTAGTGCCACATTTTGGCACTCACATTCAAACACAGGCTTGCTGCTGTTTGCAGTCTTTAACTCTAGTATTAAAGTACCCAGTATTAAAATTCTGGGTCATACATGCAAACTGTCTTTCTCAGGGAATGTAAAGATATTTTTTAGCTTTATATAGCATGTGAATCATATAATCATAGTTTCATAGGTGTGTACTAGGCTAATGGCCCTGGAGCCTTTACAAGCCTACCCCATAGGATTACCTTGGCATCATGCCAACCGACCTTAGTTCCCAGTGCCTCTATCAAGTAGAGCCACTGGTGTGATCCCCGGGGTGAATTTTCTATTGCCCATCCACTCATCAAGATTTGACATGTATGGGAAGTCTATTCCAAAGCATGGGCAGTCTTAAACTACCTTAAATTATTATTTAACATCTTTAGACATGCAGCTATGGCACTGCAGTGAAGCATAAATATTGTTCAAATAATAGTGCAAATGTAAACACAAAAGCATATGTAAATGTGCTCACCCCATTCCTTCACATCTAATGCACTGTAAAGGAAGCCACGAGTGAGATACATCAGATTATGTAAGTGTTTCATTTATATGCATTCTCTGTATTTTTTTCATCCTCTGTT
>NC_056743.1:495706664-495869164 GCF_019279795.1 Protopterus annectens | reverse complement strand
GACATGATCGAGCTCACTGAATATGTGCCCCAGGCAGGTATGTCCCTAGCCTTAAGCAGCGTTCTACCGTCACCCAGAATGATGCCTCACTACAAACAGAAAATGATTGACTTTAACAATTGGCTTAGTTTCTGGTTTTCTTTCCAAGGGGATCCAGTATTGGACAGCCTGGGAAGACATGATTGAAAAACCATGATGCTTTGCCAGAGATGGCCTGCATCTGTCTACCTTGGGCTTCAGTCCTCTGGCAAAGGCTCTTGCTTCCTCCATAGTGCCTTTTTTAGGCAATGCCATGAGGTCAAAACTACCAACATGAAAATTTAATCAAAATGCAAATTAAAGGTCATGCTGCTAAACACTAGGAGTCGAAGCATAAATTGCACTCATTGCAAGCATTCTTAACCCTGGAAGATGATCAAATTTGTGTAGTCACAGAAACTTGGTTCAAAGCTGCGGAGAGCACCCCAGCCATACCAGGTTACTCATCATATAATGGATTCAGACACCAACCTGTGGGCAGTAAAGCAAAAGGAAGTGGAGTTTCAATATACATTAAAGACGTACTCACCTCCAGGCTGGTCAAACAGTATGATGCACAGGAGACACTCCAGGTGCATAGGTGCAATTAACTGTTGACAAGACCCCTATTCAAATCATAGCTAGCTACAGACCCCAAACTTTGACTTAAGATGCCCACTCCACCTATCCGATCCCTCTTCAAATCTATGAAGATTCAAACCTTTACTCTGGTCCTGGGTGACTTTAACTATCCAACCATAGATTGGAAGGACTACTCATGCCAAAATACAAATGCCCAGAGATTCCTTGATTTCATCAATGCAAATGCCTTGGACAAGCTGGTTGACACCCCCACAAGATAGCATCTTGGACTTGGTACTAACCAACATGAGTAACCATTGCACAACCCTATGGTGTCATCCTCCCTGGTAAGATTCAGCCACAAAGCAGTCACTTTCAAAGTCAACATCTCCCATGACCCCCCAGCTAGGGTCAAACAAAAAAAAATCTCCAAAACTGATTACATCAAACAAAAAAACTCTCCAAAACTAATTACAACCTCCTGAGGGAAGGTATAAACAGCTTCACAGCCCCCTCCCCCTCCATAGGAACTGGCGTAAATGTCCAAACCTACACCAAAGTACTATATGAACATTTTTATAGCTCCATGGAATCAGGAATGCCCAACAGACAAAATCATCCTCTTCAAGGAAGAGTAAACCTGTCTGGTGGACATCTGCAATAAATAAACTCTATAATAAAAGGAAAAAATTGCTGTCAGGCCCAAGAAGGAGCAGGTGCCTAATTGGAAGCAATCTCTCCTTAGCCTGAACAAGCAAGTAAGAGCACTAGTTAAATCTTCCAAAGCAAACGTCGAGTTCAAACTGGCTACTTCTACTAAAGATAATCATAAGGCCTTCTTTACATATGACCGCAGTCTCAAAGGAAGTACTCAGATCTGCTCAGAACTGGTGGTCATGGACACCACATACACAAATGACATAGATATAGCTATTAAAAATTGAGAAAAAATAAAAAACAGCCACCAGAGAGTAAACGAAAGTCTCCACTTTTAATACGTCACCAAGAACAAAATAACCAAACGACTAAGCGCTTTCACCAGGCTTCAACCACTGGCTTCTTCAAAGTCGACTCTATTTTTTCTCAATCTTTATACGTTTTCTTTATCTGTATAGATATAGCTAACCTACTGGCAGACAGATTAATTGAAAATGTCATCCCTCTGTCCACCCCATCAGTAAATCAGGACATCCCCAGCACACCTGACCCCCCCTCCTTTTATCTCTAGGGAGCAAGTCATCACTGGCCTCTCAAATGCAAAAAGTATAGCCTCCATGGGACACAATAATATTCCAGGCTGCATCCTATATGAACTTAGGCAGGAACTTGAAGCACAATTAGGCACCCTATTCAACCAAAGCCAGAGTACCAGCTTTATCCTAGCCAAGTGGAGGACAGCCACTGTCATCCCTTTGCACAAAGCTGGAGGATCCACCGATCCAGGAAATTACAAACCCATCAGCCTAACTGTCCTGATCTGCAAGGTCATGGAAGGGATTATCATGGACCTCAAAGACATTGGCAACCTCCAAACATTTGATCCCACACAGTTTGCTTTCATGAAGGGGAGGTCATGCCTGTTTAATTTGGTTGACTTCTTTGAGACATTCACCAAAGCCATGGACAAGGAGAAGATGGTGCACACTGACTACCTTGAACTGGCCAAAGGCTTCGATACTATTCCCCACTCGGGTATAATAGATAAACTCTCTCAACTAGGCATTAATCCATATGTTACCAGATGGGTAGCAAACTGTCTCACTGATAGAACTCACTTAATCAAAATAGGAGAAGCCACCTCAAGCAGTTGACACGTAACAAGCGGTGTACTCCAGGGATCAGTCTTGGGGCCTTTGTTGTTTGGTATATACTTTTCTGAGATGCAGGCCAAAAACAGTAAGCTATGACTGACCAAGTTTGCAGATGACTGCAAGCTGGGTACTGTCATCAATTCCCCTAGTGATGTGGACATCCTCCAAGAGGGCCTCACCCAAACAAATGACTGATGCCAGAAACATGGCCTCAGACTTAATGCCAAAAAATCCATCATCATTCCCTTTGATGTCCCCAGAAATTATCACATTAATAAGTGTCCTAAGCATGCAATCTCTCATGAGGGACTTGAGCACCCAGGTTGATAGCAAACTGACTTTTAATCACCATATTGCCTCCGTTCTACAGAAAGCTTTCTACACGGCCCACTTCATTAGGAAGGGTATCTCATCCAGGGACAAGGAGGTCATAACATCCCTGTATTCTTCCTTTATAAGACCCATTATTGAGTACAACACCCCTTTCAGTATGTACCTCACAAAGCACATGCAGCAGCTGGAGAGACCACAGAGGTTCCACACCAGGAGGATCCAGGGCCTCAAACATCTACCCTACTCAGTCTCATATAGACTCCTCAGAGATGACCTCTGTCTGCATTGCAAAGCAGTCTCAGACCCCGACTTGATGGGACTGCTGCATATCCACAAGTCAAGCTCTACTCGAGTAACCCAAACGTACGACCTCAAACTGGTCTGGTCACTTGGTGTGACAGATTTGTGTGCCAGAGACTCCCCCTTCTGTGGAATAGAATCCCTGTCCACATCATGCAGAGTACATCATTAACCCTTTTTAAGTGCAACCTGGATAACTGGATGGGGAACAGAAAATACAGCCTTGAAATTCCACCTTTGTCCCTGCTGGACAGGGGGGTCTATATTAGAACATCAAAGTCATGAAACCTCGAATGTTATAATATCAACCCCTATTTAGTAAACACTGAAAAGAGCTAAGCTGCAAAACTCCGAATTTCTTCCTAGGGAAAGAATTCAGTTGTCCGTTTCTGTGGCTTTGCTATTTTCAGCACTGTGGTGGAAAGTTACGGGTCAGGATCAGGTAAGTGTGCGATTGTGTGGACATGAGGGTTAGGGCACGGGTTAGGTGAGTTAGGGTTAGGGCACTGGTCAGGTAAGTGTGCGATTGTGTGGACGTGAGGGTTAGGGTGGGGTAGGTGAGTTAGGGTTATGGTTTGGGTTAAGGTAAGTGGATAGATAGTAGTGTATGTACAGTTTAGTGTAGGGTTAGATGTAGGATTTTAAGTGTATGTGTGTGGATTGCTGCTTGTTTGGTGTGCTTGTGTTGTGTGTATGTGTTCCAGAACAGCAAATTTTTCCCCTGGGAAAAAATTTGCTGTTCTGCATGTTCAATATTTTAAGCGTTCGCTGAATAGGGGTCGATATTAGAACATTCAAAGTTTTAAAACTTTGTTGTTCTAATATAGACCCTTACAGGGACATCAGGTACTGACTTGTTAGAATATAGGCTAAATTCTTGGCTAGGCTTGTAAGGGCCTCAGGGCCAATAGCCTAGTAACTTCCTATGACCCTATGAGTTTGAAGAGTTCAGTATGAAGGACTGGATCAAATGGCATAGAACATAATATACATAACTCATAATATGAATGGTTTAGATATCATGAGTGGTGTTTAAGGAGGCCATTTTTGATTCAGACCTTTTTGTAAAGGGAGACAAGAAGACATGCAGGTTAGGCCAACTGAGTTTTCCAGGGATAGTTGTTGAATTAAACCATGAACTTGATAGCCTACTGACACAAAAAATTCCATGGGGTATTAGATATCCTGCTCTGTAGTAATATTTTAGTGCTCTTCCTCCAACATTTTCATCCACATATTGTATATGCTATACCCTTCATCAGTGGACATTTGAAGAAAAGTTTTTAATATTTTTTTAAGATTTAACCTGTTTTTAAGGTGATCTGATGAAGGGTGTGGAAGTTTCCCAAAAGTGCTTATTTTTATATTAACGTCTATGTTTTGTTTTAAGCAGTGGTGGCCTTGGTACTTTTTTCTTGTTACATTGTTTACATGTTTAAGTACCTGGCCTTGGTGACCATGCTCGAAGTTCTGTTTTATCTTTATACTTTTGTCTCTGGGGACTGGTTACACATGGCTGAATGAATATCTACTCTAGCAATAAAACTTGATTATCCTCCAAAATCCACAACAGGAACATGGTGTAATATCACAAGAGCAAGCAAAAATCCACTTATATGATTGAGACTGAACAGTAATCTGGAGCGAACATGAGGCTGTAAGTGACTTTGAAATTTTTCTTACAACCTTTAGGACTTTTGAAAATGTCTTATATAAAATGAAAAAACTTCAGTGGCAGCACTTTCACTTGGAAGCCTGCCTACATCATAAAATTATTCCAAGAGGGTTGAGAGTCTTGTTAATGCCAACATATGAGAATAGCCATCCAGATTTATTATAAAGAGATGCCAACTCATTAATTTGGAGACAGGGTTCAGTTATATTAGACTGCTTATGGAATATTTCAACCCCATTGAGAAAATGCTAACCTTTGAAGTAGAACACTTACAGCGGGAAATTGAGAGCAAATATACAGATGACTGTTAGAACGCCAAATGAGATAAACTTTACTCAGCTATTCCTGCCTTTGACTTGAAGCAGGAGAAATTGAAATCTAAGAAATTAGCTAGGGAATTCAGTGATTTTAAGTCCGGAAAAGTCTTTGGCCCAAACAACATGCTACTTACCTGGATAAGGACATACAAAGTCATGCACAGTCCCCAGGACATAAAGATTTAGTTATTACAAGCTCACAGCAGGACAATAATACACATGCTGATACAACTATTTAACACAAGATGAGAGGTTCACCAGTATCTTTACAGACCGTTGACTTGAATATGGAGAAAGGGGCTTTACCCAAAAGAAACTCCACAGCTGTTACTGATTTTTTTTGTGACTACACTAACTTTACAGATAAATATGTTACTGAGGGGTGCACGCATTCAGAGTTGAGGCAGAAAGAGGAGGAAAATCTCATCAGGAGACAGAGTGCCTGAATTCCATATGAAAAGCTCTGGTGAGCAACTTAAGTAAAGTAAACTTGGCATCACAACAACTTTCTGTTTTAAATAAAGGTCTCAGCTTCGTACCAGCTACTGCCTTCAGGCTGAGTGGCATCCTCATTAATTTGAAAATGTTCTGTCTTAATGTCATGCTGAAAACTATTTTGGTAACAAAGAAATGACTAATGCATATGCTTATAATAAACCCAGTACTTTTATTCCACAAAATAATAAGACACTTAATATATTTCTGAAAGTATGTAAGGCGGACATCACAAACAAGATGAACACACCTAGACATCACTACCACAATCTTAACTGAGAAGAAAGGGATGCTCTTAATAGACTATGAACAGATTCAAGGATTACAATCTGTGCAGCAGACAAAGCCTGGAGCTGTTGTAGTCATGAATATGGATGGTTATACTGTGAAGATGCAAAATATGTTGAGCGATGCCAATACCTATACAGTCATTAATTATATTAAAGTTAACAAGATGATAAAATATATTAATGATACCATGCATGAGATGCTAATGTTGCATAAGATAAATGAACCTTTATATGATTTATATGTATTTCAAAGTAAACCATCCGGTTATACCTATCATCAAAGGTCTTCCAAAAATCCATAAAAATGCTACTAATCCACCACTATGTCCTATTGTAGCAGGTGATGGATGGATAACAGAACCTATATCCATCTTTATAAACAGAGAACTGAAGAAAGCTATTTTGCTTGCTCCAAGTGTCTTGAGAGATACTAAAGATTTTTTAGAGAGCTTATCTGGATATATGGCTTCAGTTTGAAACATCATTGTATGCCAACCCTTGATGTTAATCACTTGTTTACAGTGATACTGATGATTATGGTATCTTGGCTGTTAAAGCATTCTTGCATGAGAAATGGTATTCAACAATGAAAAAAATTAATGTATTGAGTTGTCTTCTTCACATTGTATTGGAAAATAATATCTTCATGTTTGAAAAGAATATCTATTGACAGAAATAGGGAATGGCTATGGGCACTCCCTATGCCACCAATACTTATGCTAATTTAGTATTAGCTTTTTGGGAGGGTAATCATATCTTGAACAACAATGCGTTTAGCTCACATCTTCAGTTTTATAAAAGGTTTGTTGATGACATCTTTGTCTTATGGCATGCACCGATGGGGGCACTACAGGAATTCCAGAATTATTTAGAACATACGACTATTTTCCTAAGGCTTACTCTTCACTATTCATTTACCAGTATTGATTTTCTGGACATTACTTTGGAGCGGAATGAAATGGAAGGTATCAGCAATATTTTACACTTTAAAGACTGTAAGAAAAACAATCTCTTATCTAGAGATTGTGTGCATCCTCGGCATGTCTATCAAAATATTATGAAAGGACAGTTGTTAGTGTATTCTCGGTTACATACCACAAATGAGGACTGTGAGACAGCCAGCTATAGACTACAGCAACAATTTCTGCATAGTGGCTATAATTCAATGGATTTTCAAAAGCAATTAGTCAAAGTAAATAAGCAGAGAAACACCAGGGGTAAGCCCTACTATTCACTTGAGAAAAGTGATAATGGAACATTCAGGATTAGTCATGGTGCCTCCCAATAATTTCACCAGGGTCACCCTGACATACTTGAGTGATTAGGTCTGTCTGTCAATTGGAACATCCTTTTAAGTGATGCCGATATACAAAATATAGTAGGTAAGACACCAGCATTCTCATTTAGTAACAACAAGAATTTAATACAGATATTATGTACTAAACAACACCAGCAGTATACATTTAAACTGATGAAATCTGGCACTTATCCATGTAGGAACTGTACTGCCTGTAAATATATTTCGAGACTGCAATGTTTCATACATCCAGTGACCCACAAGGAATATAAATTTAATTCACATGCAGACTGTAAAACACGTAATGTTTTTTATATTGCCTTGTTGCCAATTGGGTTCTAGTTTTTATGTGGGCAGGATGAACAGGCCATTCAAAGAACAGATCACTAAGCATATAAATGACATCCGCCTAAAGGATGAAAAGAGTAAGCTATGCAAGTAAATGCTTGGTGATCAGCAACATGTTTTTCGTTTTCTAGTTTTACAGGTTGTCACTATGAGTTACAGTGGACAGGACATCACGTTAGAGATGGAACTCACAGAAATGCAGTGGATTGGCAACCTTCATGCTGTTATGATTCCTGGTTTGAATACCTGCCTACCTCTCAAACCTGCCTTAAAAAAGAAGAGATTAAAATGAAGGACATTTCACTCTATTTTCATTTATTCTGTTGTTATTTGTTGTTGTTTGATTATATAGTGTTTTCAAATTGCCATATAGTTTTTTCAAGTCTTAAGACTTAAGTCTTTCATTATATTTGTTACTATGGTAGTTGACATTATTTAGTTTTGTCTTATCTTAAATGTGTTTTATAATTATAGTTATTAGAGTTATATTTGTATTTTTCCTTTGCACAGGATAGTTTAACTATGCATATATTTGTGATATTAATTGATATTTATGAAATTTTTGATTGGATAGTGGAAGTGATGTGTATTTTACTTATAAATGGTAGCGTTCCACCTTTGTGTATGTGTGTGTGTGTGTGTGTGTGTGTGTGTGTGTGTGTGTGTGTGTGTGTGTGGATTGCAGCATTTTGATTGGTTGTAGTTCATGATCTATGATGATACAGATATGAGATGTCAGCTAAGATTTATCAGAGTTTTGATTGGGCATTATAGGTCATATATTTTATGTCATTTGAATGGTAGTGTTCCACCCTTATGGGAGTGTGTGGACACTGTAGTATTTTAATTGGTTTTTATATACTGTTAACCATTAATGCTTCTGTTTTGTAAAAAAGTGATCTAATGAAAGGTGTGGAAGTCACTGGAAAGCACTTACTTTTGTATTAAAGTTTGTTTGTTTTAAGCTGTGATTGCCTCCGTACTTTTTTCTTGTTACATTGTTTACATGTTAAGTACCTGGTCTTGGTGACCGTGCTCATAGTTTTGTTTTATCAGTCTATGTATAGATGGATATATATATATATATATATATATATATATATATATATATATATATATATATATATATGTATATATATATATTATATACAATAGCAACAGCTACCTTGTACATATTTTCTCAATCTGTCTCTCATAAATCCAAGTCTTTACTACAGTAAACAACACTGAAGTTTGTGTCTTCTCATAGAAGTTATGCATTTCTGAATCATGACACCAATTGCTTACCTTCATTTGCATTTGTTGTTGCTCTAATTTTAGTAATGTTGCTCATTTCTATGTTATTTAATGATAATTTGCATTCTATATATACAGTAATATTTTTTGGCTTAGTGTAATTGTACTACATGTCTGATTTACCCCTTCCCTGCATGAGGCCTCTCATCCTCCAAATTAAACTACCATGAAACCATGTAAGTATTTCTGAATCCTACACAGAATTGTTGACATAGAATTCTACAGAAATATCTCTATGCACAGAATTCTACAGACAGAATTCTAAACAAAAAAATAAAAAATGTAATTCTGCATGTGAAATTTTAGTAGTATTCTTCAGGTGTAATACTAAATGTAAACTTCACTCACAAAAATCTATAGACAGACTGTTATGAACTGAATTTAAAGCACAATTGTACAGATGTACAGTTAAAATTCTAAAGCCATACATCTCAACTTCTTAGAGTAAGAAATCTGGGCAAGGCCATAAATAATGGGGGACAAAGGCCCAAAAATAGGGGCATTTTTTTAAAAATTGCTCCTACAAACTTAAAGTTGATAAAATAACAGGTTTTGAATTAGCATGAACTTTCTGAAGGGTATGAAGCCTAAAAATCAAATGTCTGTCGTTATATTCCGACTTGAATCCTCAATGATATACCAATGATTTGCTAGAAAACCACAGTTTTGGTGAGAAATAGACCAACAATATGAGGTAAAAATCTGGACATTCTGCAAATATCAGGACAGTTGAGAGGTACGTTCTAAACAAAGAATTTCAGAAGTGGAACAGAATTATACTTATGGAAGTCTGCAGATAAAATTTTAGAGATACAATTATAAATATATAATTCTTAAGATAGAATTTCTCAGCTGCAATTCGATAGTCTCCAGATACAGTCCTGAATATAGAATTCAATAGGTAAAATTTAAGGATAGAATTCTAAATACAGAAATTTACAGATATAGGCAGAATTCTAAAGGTAAATTTTACACATAAACAGTTCTATGGAGAACATTCCAGAAACAGAATTCTCAATACAGAACTCTTCTGGCTTCCCTACATGTGCTTCAGGTGAAGTTGTTTTAGCAACAGTATCACAAAAAAAAAAAAAAAAAAAGAAAAAAGAAAAGATGAACAGCATAAAACCAAACTCTTTTTCCCATAGGAAATCACTGCCAGTATGATTTCTAACTGTGCACTGGTGATGATTCACTTGTTAGGGAAATTTTGCACTTTGAGTTGGTGCAACTGTGGAGTTGATGTACACGTTCCCACATATTGGGATTGCAAGGCTGCTTGCCCCAGAAAAAAAAGAAAAACAGGAGTTTTTTTACCTTGTCGGCTTTTGTGCATTTTTTTATTAGTTTTTCAGAAATGCTGACTTTCAGGAAGCTGGTGCTTCATAGTAGAACCAGCTCTTCTCATAGCAATATGCAGTGACAATTCTAGAGAAGTAATTTAACATTGAATTATACAGATATAACTCAGGAGATTGAATTATCCAGATAGAATCCCAACTGCAAACCTCTGCAGATACCATTCTATAGATGCAATTCTTCTGAAAGAACCTAATCAAAGAATAATACACGTACAATTCTAAACATAGCAACATTTTAAACATAGAATTCTACTGGTAGAGTTCTACAGCTGGATTTCTGAGAGAATTCTAAGAAAATAAATTTACATATACAATTCTGAAAAATAAATAGAAATAATTCTAGAAATAGAGTTCTATATATTTTCTATTGCTCATTAACTTCAAACTGGATAAGGTTGTATCTGTTGAAGTTACACCCAATCACTGTTTCCATATGAAGCTAAGGGGAGAGAATATTATACTCCTGACTGAACAAGAACAGCTCCAATGGATCCTCAGATTTAAATCACACATCCCTCCTCCTGGAATAAGTGACATAGTTACTATTAAGCCTATCTAAATCATCTCCATAACCAGATACATTGACTTCACTAATTATTTATTTTTTATCAGGAAAAAACGACCAACCTGTGCTGTGTAAACATCTCACCAAACAAATAAACCAGAGTAAAGCAGTCCAAAAAAGTAGAATGATGAGATGATACCGGGCTCTCGGCATAAAACGAACAGTCTTTTATATTAAAACAACATAAGAGCTTCCACAGCTCCTGCTGCTTCTTCAGATGTCAGTATAAAAATACAGTCACACACCACACAGCAATTTATACAGAACATAAACTAGCAAATCAACCAATTAAACAATTATGCATTAAAAGAGTACAAACAATAAATGTAATATAAATATAAAATAAAAAATAAGCTTAAAATCAACTAATGCACATAAGTGCATGTAAAGCTCATCTAAAATGTGTGCGTGTCTGTAACAAAGGTTTAAGGGGGACTTTGTCATTTAGTCCTGAGCCATAATCAGCCCATTAACTAGCTATTCACTTTATCTCTAAGCTTTCAGTAGCATTCCTAACGTCACCCAGCCTCTTAGAAGCTGCTACCTGTGCTATAACATGAAACTTGAAACAATGTGTGTGCGTGTGTGTGTGTGTGTGTGTGTGTGTGTGTGTGTGTGTGTGTGTGTGTGTGTGTGTGTGTGTGTGTGTGGTGAGCTTCACATGTTTAGAAAGAGCACATTAACTGCAAGCTGGATAAGGTTGTATCTGTAGACGTTACATCCAATCTCTGTTTAAATATGACGTTGCTGCCAGTGAGTTTCTGTGTGTGTTATGGTAATGATTCACTTCTTTTAGGAGATTTCTTCCTTAGATATATTTATGGGACCATCATTTGGCATATATACAGTTAGGTAGTTTGAAGGTTCTCCCATGGGGAACCAAGGGGCTTACTCCTGTAACAAACATTAACATTTAATATTTTTTTCCTTGGTTTGAATTTATGACAGTTGATTCCTCTGTTGTGATTTGATGAGTCGGAGTGGAAGTGATTTCTACAAATATAAGTGTGCAGATAACTTCAGAGTTCATGAGATAAAATTCCAAGCAAGGAACTCTAAATACAGAATACTACAACAGAAATCTAAATCCAGAATAAAAATCTAATTCTAAATGCAGATTTCTACAGAAAGAAGAAAACACAGAATTCTGCAGATAGAATTCTAAGCTCACAATTCTGCAGATAGGGTCCTAATGTATAATTTCACTTCCTTGACATTAAATTCCATGAGACTTAAGGCCCCAATGTAAAAATGCCAAGAAATATTTTCTATAGGAAATCACTATCAGTGTGCTTTCTGTGTGTGCGCCATCAGTAATTTGTTTTGGGTGATTGCTCCCTTCTTTGTGTCTGTCTGACTGTGGAACTGGTATGCTTAAATTCAGGCATATGGAGGTTGAACCCCACTTTGAGGAGCAAGGAGACTTTCCCTAGCAAAAAAAAAAAAAAAAAAAAAAAAAAAAAAACCTTACAGGTTAACTTTTGATTGCTTTTTGGCTATTTGTGTTTGGTGAGTTGGTTCTTTGATGAATTTTAACTTAACCATTTATAGTGGAATTGAATTCTGCCCATAGAATTCTACAGTGCAAACAGTACTTTATATTTCACTGATAGAATTCTTGATGAGTATGGAATGCTTTATAAGCACACAATTCTAGTAATATAATTCTACACATAAATAAACAGATTAAATTCTAAACACATAATTTTGCAGCTAGAATTTTGCAGAAAAAATAGTTGGAACTCTACAGACAAAACTTTCAGTACAAAATCTCATAGACAAATCACTAATCTGACATTTCTTTAGCAATAAATCAACATGCAGAAAGTACACACACAACTGCAAAGATTACTTCATCAGAACACTAATGTAGAATTCTAAAGATAATATTCTAAATAAACAATTCAATAAACAGAAGTCACAAAGCACATTCCTACAGATAGGATTCTGCAAATGACATTTTAAACTCAGGATGTTAGATATACTATTCTACTCAGAGACTCCAAGAGACAGAATTCTGCAAATAGAATTCTATAGAAATAACTCTAAGCAGAACGTTTTAAGGGTGCATTTGCAAACATTAAACTCTACAGAGAATTCAGTGGATAGAGTTTTCATTGCAGAATTCTAGGGATAGAATTCTACACAAAGAATTCTGGAGATTTCTATCTGTAGAATTCTGTGTTTAGTATATTGCAGGTAACATTCTGAAGGTACATTTTCATAGACAGAGTAGTCCAAATAATAATCTTAACAAGGAGTTCAGTAGGCAGTGTAGCTCAGTGTGTATCTTGAACCTAGTCAGCCACAGTACCTAGATAGCACATGCAAGATCAGCACCATTTTGTATAGCCAGCCAGAGTGACTGTAGGCATGAATGGAGATGCATGGGAGAGTGTTTGAAGTAACAAGGTAGTTAAATAGCTTATGAAGGTCAAAGTACATGTTCCAGTTACAGCTTCAGATGTGTTTATATACAATAAATGACTTGAACATATACCCAGCGTCAGTATCTCATTTGAATACATGAGACATGCGACATGGTGTCAGGATGGGATCCAAAGTTGCAGCAGCTTGCAAACCATGAGGCACAACGTTAGAAGTGGAGAGATATACAGGAGTTAACTTGTAAACAAGTCATTGGTTATTCAAAGGTACTTAAACTCATTTGAATGATTTTTCAGTCACTCAGTGTGTGGTAAAGCATTCAGAATGTTCTAAATAATTACAGAGATAAACAAAATGTCCGAAATAGTGTCATATTGATAAAGTGTTCGAAATAATTTCTGAAATATTTAAAATGTACAAAATGGCTAAAACAAATGACTTTTTTCACAATGTATGACTTTTCCACATTAACTAAAGCTTTTCAAAGTATCTGAAGTGTCCCGAGTATTCACAGTGCATTTGCAGTGTTAAAATAAAGCCATTTCAGAAAGATTGTTGTGCAATTGGGCATAATTACAAGTTAAACATTTTTATTGTTATGGCAGAGAGATTTTCCAGACTTGGACAGCTGGTGTTTGATAATATTGCAGAGAACTGGCAAGTGTTTGAGCAAGAATATGTTATTTTCATACAGGCTGCATTTTCCGATAAGGACAAACATACAAAAGCATTTATAGTCCTCAGTTTAGGTGGCTTGGAAGCCATTGAGAGGGAACATTCATTTGTGTATGCACTGCTGTGTATGCAGGGGAGGGGTAGAACCTCAATATTCTGATACAAGCTGAAAACATAATTTTAGAGACATATTTAACCTTCAAATGAATATTACAATGGAAAGGTGTATATTTTACACAAGAAATCAAAAGCCTGGTGAACCTATAACAGCATATATTACTGACTTGAGAAATAAAGCAAAAATATGTAGATTTCATGATTTATGAGATGAGTTGATAAAAGAAAACCTTGTGTGAGGTGTTAATAATGATACAGTTTGAAAGATTTTGCTTTGAGATAGTGAGTTAACTTTGAGCAAAGCCATAGAGATTTGTCAAATACATCAGCTTACAGAAAAGCAAACTCATGTGCTTATTAAGGAGGAAAAGCATGCTTGCAGTATCTGCCAGTGTGAACGTTGATAATGTACAACATAAAGATGAAAAAGAGATATAAACTGAATGGTGTGACAGTCAGTCTCATTATTAACAAGTCACAATTGTGGAGGCAATTATGCACCTAAATGAGAAAAGTGCTTAACTTTTGGTCAGGAATGTCACAAATGTAGAAAGTGGAATCATTTAAAAAAGGTTTTGCAAGTCTAAAGTGGCACAATCCTTTACTAAAAGAGACCATTCCAAGAAGCAAGTAGGTCAGATAGAGAGCTGTGAACAAACTTTTTATGTTGTTGGTGTCTCTGTGATGGCTGAAACAGTTGGCAGCAGAGTGAAATATTTTGTACTGTACGAATTAATGAGAAACCTGTAGAGCTTAAAGTAGACACTGGATCCAAGTGCAATGTTATATCAGCACAAATGTTTGCAAAGTAAGAGCTGGTGAGAAACTTGATTCACCAAAGTGTGCAACACTAGTTGCTTTTAGTAGTAGTGAAGAGATTCAAACTGATGGCGCAGTAGTTGTTTCATGCCATTCTGCTGGAAACAGCAACGACCTGCAGTTTTATGTACTCAAAAGACACGTGCAGTCACTGGTAAGCCTCAAAGACAGTTTAAGAATGGGACTGATTTCATTTAATAAAGAGGTCCACCATATAAGTTTAAACAATGACAGTTTTACACAGAATATTTTAGTGAATATTCTGATATTTTCAAATACGAGCTTGGCAAACTTCCAGTCACATATTCCATGAAGTTAAACCATGAAGTAAGCCCAGTTGTTAGACCAGCAAGGTAGATTCTGGTAGCAATGCAGAGCAAAGTAAAAGCAGAACTAGACAAAATGGTGAATTTTGGTGTCCTTAGTTCAGTAGAAGAGCCGACTGAATGGGTGCCCTACATGGTTGTAGCTCATAAGAAAAGCTCAGATGATATTCGAATATGTATTGATCCAAGAGACTTAAATAAAGCACTTAAATGTCCTAATCATCCGATGCATACAGTAGAAGAGGTAGCTGCTGTCATGTCAAATGCCACTATTTCTTTCAGGCTTAGCAAAAAGTTCCTTTTGGCAAATTTTGCTGGATCGCAAATCTTCATTGTTAACCACTTTCAGTACACCATTTGGTAGATACAGATTTTTGAGAATGCAATTTGGGATAAATTCTGCCAGTGAAGTATTTCATCATGCAAAGAAGCAAATTTTTTCTGGTTATCCATGTGCTATTATAGTAGATGACATTACTGTATGGGGCAATGATGAAGATGAACATGATAGAAATCTCAGGAAAGTTCTTGACCATGCACGTGAAGCCAAACATAAATTGAATCCTCAGAAATGTAAATTCAAACTGAAAGAAGTTATTTTGTGGGACATTTGTTCACCATTTCTCTGCCTTACAACCAGATCCATCTAAACAAGCAGCAATGTTTGAGATGCCAGCTCCAGAGAATGTGACATCTTTACGTTTTCTTCATATGGTCATCTATTTAGAAAAGTTCATCCCAGACTTGAGTGAGCTTTCTGCACCATTACATGAGTTGACATGCAAAAATGTAAACAGGTCCTGGTTGGAGCAGCACCAAAGAACATTTGATATTCTGAAGAAGAAAATTGTCAGTCCACCCACACTGCCATCTGACCATAAGCTAATCACCCTTAACATCCACATCCCACCCCCACCCCCCAGTAAGGAAACCTCCATAAAAAACTTCTCCAAAGCCAACTTCATGCTATTCAAGTCAGAAGTGACAAACTTCATGACACCCATGCAGACAGGAACTGAAAGTTCGACTGCTGAATCCTACACTAAGGCACTGTACAAGCACATCCACTCATGCATGAATTGTGCCATCCCAAATAGAACCAAGATGCTCTCATCCAAAAAAGGAAGCCAATCTGGTGGTCCCCTGCCATAAACAAACTTTACAACAAAAGGAAGAAACTGTTGCAGAAAAGAGGAAAATCCCAGGATGCAAAAAACTCCATTACCAGCCTCAGTAAGAAACTGAGATTCCTCATAAAATCCTCCAAAGCTAGTTACGAAAATAAAATTGTCAAAGATTCCAAAGACAACCACAAGGCATTCTATAACTATGTCAAGAATCTAAATGGCAATGCTCAGATCTGCTCTGAGCTAAAACAGAATGGCATTAAATATACTGATCCCAAGGATATTGCCAATATCCTGGCAGATCGATTCAGTACCAACTTCACCCCCCTCTCACCCCCTAAATGGCCCATCTCAATACCGGAAGATTGCCAAATTCTGGTAATAAAGGCCACACAGGTAAAAAACGCACTCTCCAAAGCTAAGAATACAGCATCCATGGGACCAGATGACATCCCGGGCTGTGTACTACATGAACTACAATATGAACTGGCACCTCACCTAAGTGTCATGTTTAATCATAGCCTCACCTCAGGTTTCGTGCCCACTGAGTGGTGCAGAGCTACAGTTATCCCACTCCACAAGGGGGGATCTACCTTGGATCCCGGAAACTACCGTCCCATCAGTCTGACGAGCCTTATCTGCAAGGTCATGGAGCATATTGTCATGGAACTTATAAACAAAGACATTGGCAACCTTCAAACACTGGACCCCACCCAGTTTGGGTTCGTGAAGGGCCGATCTTGTCTCCTGAACCTGATTGACTTCTTCAAATCAGTCTCCAAAGCCATGGACAAAGGTAAGGTGGTCCACACAGCCTATCTAGACCTTGCCAAGGCCTTTGACACCATCCCCCACTCTGGAATCATAGATAAACTTACTAAGCTGGGAATTAATCCCTACGTCACCCAATGGGTTGCTAACCGGCTTACTGATAGAACCCACACTGTAAAAGTAGCCAACTCCAAATCCAGCTCCAGACAAGTGACAAGTGTAGTACCTCAGGGTTCAGTCCTGGGACCGCTCTTGTTTGGCATCTACTTCTCTGAAGTACAGGCCAACACTAAGGGACTCTGGCTAACAAAGTTCGCAGATGACTGCAAACTGGAAGCCATTATTGAATCCCCAAATGATGTGGATACTCTACAAAAGGGCCTTACAGGAAACAGATGCTTGGTGCCAGAGCCATGGGCTCAAGCTCAATGCCAAGAAATGTTTAGTTATCCCCTTTGGGAAAAAACATGTACCCGTGAATTACCATATAGGTGGCAGTACACTAAACACTGAAAGTGTGATAAGAGACTTAGGCACACAGGTGGACGGTGGTCTCACCTTTGATAATCACATCGCCACAACAGTCAGGAAATCCTTCTATGTGGCACATCTCATCATTAAGGGCTTTTCATCCAGAAAAAAGGAGGTCATTGTCCCACTGTACTCATCCCTCAATTGACCCATTATAGAATATGACGCCCCATTTGGTATGTACCTCTCAAGACATTTGCAACAACTGGAAAGGCCACAGAAATACCTCACTAAAAGAATCACAGTCCTAAAGCAGATGCCCTACGCTGACCACCTTAAAAAACTCCAGCTATACTCTGTCGCATATTGTCTACTCAGAGGTGATCTCTGCCTAACATACAAGGCCATATCAAACCTAGAGCTGTTGGACATGCTACACTTAAAGAAATTCCAATTCCTCAGAGCCACACGCTCCAGAGATCTAAACCTTGTCATCACAATAAACAAAACATGCTGGAGGGATAGGTTCCTGACCCAGAGACTCCCCAGACTCTGGAATAGATTGCCCATACATGTCAAGCAGAGTGCCTCTTTGGCCCTCTTCAAAAGGAACCTTGATGATTGGATGGGAGAAAGGAAATTCACCCCGGGGATCCCGTCAGTCGCCCTGCTAGACAGGGGTCCAGGGAAGTAAATAGTGTGGGAAGAAATAGCCAGAGAATTGTTATGGCTAGACTTGTATAGGCCCTAGGGCTGATAGCCTAGTGCCAACCTATGAACCTATATTATGATGTTCATAAACCTGTAATTCTTTCTTGTGATGCATCAAAGTATGGCCTTGGTGCAGCATGTCTTCAGAAAGGTATACCAGTAGCTTATGCATCCAGAACTTTAACCTAAACAAAGATACAATATGCACAACTAAAAAAAGAGCTTTTGGTACTAGTGCTCGTATGTTCGAAGTTCAGTGATTATATTTATGGAAGACCTATCCAAATACAGACTGATCATCAACCTCTAATAACAGTTTTGAAAAAGCCAGTGCATACAGCCCCAGCACACTTGCAATGCATGTTGAAATTGCAAAAGTACATTTTCAGTATTGTCTATACAAAAGGCGATTATCTATACCTTGCTGATGCTTTGTCACGAGCACTCAGACAAATAACAGAACAACATGAAAATGAGAAAGCAGACTTTGAAGTCATGGAAGTCAACATTTTTTTGTCATCACATCTTGATGAACTTAGAAATCACACCTCTTCAGACCCAATTTTCCAGAAGCTAAAAAACGGTATTAATCAAGGATGGCCAGCATGACAAGCCAGTTTACCACTAGACATACAGCAGGATTTTCCTTACTAAGATAAGCTCACTATGGGAGCTGTAATCATCATGAAAGGTCCTAGACTGATAATTCCTAAAGCTATATGGCAGGAATATTTCAAATTTTGCATTGTGATCACCTGGGTACTAATTCAACCAAATGTAGGGCAAGAGACATAGTATTTTGGCTTTCTATGTCAAAAGCTATAGAGAAGGAAACTCTAGCATGTTCAGTTTGTAACAGCATCAAACCGCACCAACAAAAATAACCACTTCGGCTAAACCAGATTTCTGAATTATGAATTATTACATGGTCAGCGGTTGCTGCTGATATTTTGAATGGAATGGTCAGCATTAGTGTTAGTAAACTCTTATTCAAACTGGTTTAAAATTGACCGTATTCCTAACTTAACATCCAGCACAGTCATTACAAAATTGAGGAGACATTTTTCTGTCCATGGTAGTCCGCACAGTCATTTCTGACAATGGTGCACAGTTTACAGGTCAGCAGTTTAAGAAATTTTCTGAGTCTTGGGACTTTGTTCATATTACTAGTAATCCTGAGAATCCACAGTCTAATGAATTAGCTGACCGTGCAGTTCAGAGTGCAAAACATTTGTTGGAGAAATCCAAGAGAGATGATACCAATGTTTTCCTTAACTTACGCAATCTCAGAAACATTCCTCGAGATAACTTGCTTGGTTCACCTGTTCAGAGATTGATGTCCAGACAGACTAGAACAGCTCTTCTGATCAGTAAACAATTGTTAGTACCAAATGCAAAGAACAATAGAATAGTTAAAGTTCAGCTTTCAAGAAAACGTCAAGTCACAAAAGTTGTACTACGATAAGTTCAGTAAACTTCTTAGACCATTAAGACAAGGAGAAGTTGTGAGACTGCAAACATCGAAAGTATACAACTGAGTAGAAAACATCAACATTTGTGAAGAACCGAGATCTTACATCATACAGTCTGAAGAATTGGATTTCAGAAGGAATCAAAGACATATATTACCAGTCTCTGAACCAGTCATGCAGCAGATTGCCTGTGCCAATGACTCTTTTTCTCAGAGTTACTCTACACCTGTTCAAATTCCAGAGAAAAGTGTGCTTTCTTCAAATAATCCTGATGCAATCTCCATAGTTCCAGCTGTGAAAGAATTCCCATAGACTGTCCTTGAAGCTAAACACAAAGTTTTTATGTGACCAGATTGGGTAGAATTTCCAGACCCAATCTGAAATATACAGCAACTTGGACTTGAGTTCAAATTTGTTGTTAAATGTTGATGTGAAATCGAGCTTGTAAAATGCCTTGTTCTCCTATTGCATGTCGAACAAATTAAAGAGGGAGGATGTAGATCATTGTGTATCTTGAACCTAGTCAGCCACTGTAGCTAGATAGCATGTGCATATTAGTTACTGAGTATGTGCAAGATCAGCGCCATTTTGTATAATCAGCCAGATTAAGCGCAAGTATGGATGGAGCTGCATGTAAGAGTGTTTGAAGTAACAAGTTAGTTAGTTTATGAAGTTCAAAGTACATGTTCCTCTTACAGCTCCTGATGTGTTTATGTGCAATAAATGACTTGAATGCATACCCAGCCTCAGTGTCTCATTTGAATACACAAGACATGTGACAGGTAGGATGGTACAGATAATGATGAAATAACCAACACAGGAAATTTAGGGAAAAGAAGTAGTCTAGGCAGTCTTACTGGATCAAACTAAGAAACAAATGTTACGGCATCAAGTGGCTAATTCTTGTCTTTCTTTACTTGATTACTGTTACAGAGACCACCTTTTACATGCTATCCTTCACATTCTGAGCCATGGCAGGGCTGGCCACCCAGAAGTGTAAACCTTGGCTCTAGATGATGGTCACTGTTGAACTTACATCCCCCACCCCATGTGCAGGTGGGAAAAGGGGTTCTGGATGGATGGATTCACATTTTGAAATTCTTTTAGAAGTAATTATGGTATCCTCTAACTGCCAATTGCATATTTTAGCATGTATTGTTTTCACTCTTAAATGCACATCTGTACTGTTTTATTTTACTTATAACAGAAGTAAGAATTTAAAACAAATGTAAACTCAGCCAGATAAGTGAAGGAACATTACCTTCTCATGTGGCAGTTGTTCAAATTGCAACAATATTAGGAAAACTAATATGTTTATCCATCCTGTTTCAGGAGATTTGTTTGCATTTTGCAGAAGCAAAGGTTTAGATCATTCTGGCGTATGGGTGTATGGTGAGCGGTATGTTGAAAAAACTGAAATATGTTAATATATACATATATATATATATATATATATATATATATATATCAAAGAATATCTAGAAGCTCATAGAAGACATAAAACTGTGTGTTTAATTATGTAGGTAAGGCTAACCACGGGGCAGTAAATTACAAGTTTTCCAATTTGTTCCTACAGGGAGGCAAATGTGTTATTTTTAACAGAAACTAGATTGCAGCTGTGCTTTACACTTCTGTTGTGTGTTATTTAAACGCAATCTGATTAAAATGTTTTGCAAGCAATTTTAAGAATGTTTGCATATGTTTTTTCAGTATATTACCTCTCACCTTATGCAATTTCTTAGCTGGAATTGGTTTGTGAATATCATGCAACTAATACTATAGTGGTATTTAAATTCTTAATTAAGTTAACTCAAATTTGCCCACGGAAAATATCTGAGGAAGGAGACTGATATTACATAATCAAAACCTAGCATCCTTGGACAGTTTGCATTTTATGTGTTGATATTTTCTATGTATTTTTTAAAAATAAATGTTTAAATGTTACCTATGAGCTGTTTCGTTTCGTTAAAATGTTTTGGTACAGGGGCTACGTATGTCTGGAGAATTTTGCAGATAGAGGTTTATATATAGAATACTAAGCACAAACTTCTACAATTGAAAACAGTTCCACAGTTACATTTTAACGTTACAATTCTACAGATACAATTCCAAACAGAGAAGTCCATGGATATGTTTCTACAGACAGAAATATACAGATACAATTCTAAATACCTAATTCTGCAAATAGAATTCTAAATAAAGAAATATTTAGGATTTCACAAAGAGACTTCCAAAATCAGAATTTTGCTTCTATAATTCTAAGCACAGAATTATATACAGAGACCTCAATAGAAAGTATTCTGTAGATTGAATCCTAAAGATGAAGATCTACAAATAAAAATTAAGCATAGAATTCAAAAGATAGAATTGTACAGATGAAATTAAAGTGGTAGAGGTATTTTTGTACAACTGCAGATATATAGTAAATATAGCACTCAATTTAGATTCCCTGAAGCGAAAGCTCTCAGAATGCTTTGATATTGTTTTTGCTTCACTGCAGAATCAAGGTTGTGAGTGACATGTTTTCCTTTTAATTATTTTTCTATAATTATCTCAAGTAATTTGTCTTTGCCCCTGTGTTGTGCAACCAAGACATTAATATATATTGTAAGGAATATATATTGTTAGGAAAAATTTGTGGGGGCAAATCTCCAATGTGGGTATTTTCATGATTTTTCCTTGCATGTTTAGTGGGAGTTCTGGGAATCTGCCAGAAGCTGCATAATTCTATTCTGTCCACTGTTGGGTTTTCATAGTGGATCCATTAAAACAATGAATTCAAGTGAATTCTGAACACACAATTCTACAGACAGAATTGTCCACACACAAGTAAATAGATATAATTCTCAACACAGCATTCTACAGATAGAAATCTGAATGCAGAATTATATAGCTGCAATTCCAAATACATTATTCCACAAATGAGATACTACACTGAAACTTGACTCTAGATGATTGTCACTGTTGAAGTGACACCCCAACCCTATGTGCAAAAATTATTAAAAGGGGGTGTGGATGAATGGATTTCTAAATACAGAATTAATCATACATATAGAATTCTGCAAACAGAATTGTACAGGTAAAATTCATAATGAAGAAATCCAGGTAGTATTCAACAGAGTTCTACAAAAGTCATTTGGCACAACTAACATAGCACAATGCAACTAGGTTGCTAGAGATAGAATTGTTTGATTAGAAATAAGATAGAAATCGAAAGGCAGAAATATATGGACAGAATTCTAAGATCCACAGATTGAATTCCGCAGTTAGAATTCTACAGGCAAAATTCTAAACACAGAATTCCAAATATGTAACTCTATACAGAAAATTCTAGATACACATATAAACAAAGGAAAAGGTGTGGACTCTGTGTTATCCATTTTATTACATATTATATTCATATAACAAAGGTGCAGAATTAGACACTGTCATTTTTCATATCACACTGATCAACAGCCAAATACACAATGACTTTGTATAGATTTAGATAAGGCGTAAAAAGTACCATTCAAAACAAAGATACAAATTATGTATGCACTACTGTTCCCATCATTGTGAATGTCATCAATATAAGTGCACTTGGATTAAAGTAGATCTAAACAATCATTTCTTGGTTTGTGATTTATTGATCTTTACTGTTAAAAAGAAGTGCGACTGTGAATAATTGGAATTATGGCTTTTGACTTGCTTGCAGCACTTGTATGATCAGAATAATGTAATTCTACTTATTTTAGTATTTAGTTGTATATTGCCTGTGTGATTTTTGTCACAGTAGTTGCGGTGGTGCAGCGGTAGTGTTATTGCATCACAGCAAGAGGTTCTGACGTTCGATTCTCGGCTGGAGCGCCTTCTGTGTGGAGTCTGCATGTCCTCCCCACAGTCGAGTGGCATTTGTAAGACATGCGTGAATGGGCGTGCCTTTGCTGAAGATTGGGCATCGAGCTGGCACCTCGGCACCGTAAAAATCTCCTGCCGATCATTACCGGACCGAAGTTCCGCTGTGGCAACCCCTAACCGGAAAAAGCCAAAAAAAGAAGAGGTTGATTTAAGTTCTCTTTGAATTCTGTGGTTACTGATTTTATTCATTTTTTTTATACAATATTTTATTCATTTGAAGCTGAATATGGATTTCTTAAATGAGTGTGCAATTAATGATTTGAAAATGCACAAATATCTAATAAATGCTATATATATTTAAAGGTAACCGCTGATAACACTGGTGATCTGTGTTCCTCGTGTCAAAAGCTGGATGATTTGTTTACCATTGTTAGAAGTAAATCTAAACTTAATGATGATGACTGCACTTGTGCAATTGTCATGGCTTGGAGAACTGTTGTTACACATTAATGATTGGACTGGTGAAATAAATAATGTTAGGCAAAGAACAAATAGAACACATTTAGGAAATGATGCATCTATTGTCTGTGAGGATCATTCAGCCCCTATGAAACAAGATGATACCCCTGACAACTCTGGAATTCTGGGTGCAAATAGTCCAGGGGTGGCTCGTGCTATAGGACTGCAGGACTGCAGCCCCCCACCTGTAAAAAGAATAAAATAAATTCCCCCCACTGTAGAAAATAAAAAATAAAATTAAAAAATGTCACGAGTAGTCCCAGAACTCCACACATGCATGCTTAGTTCCTGAGTGCTGTGTTAGGCAGTCCAGAACTCCAGCATGCATGCGTGCTTCATTCCTGAACTCCAGATTGCTCTGTTAGGCAGTCTAGATAGGGGAAGGCAGGGAACTCCACCCAGAGGTCTGTGCGGTGATGACCACAAGATGTGTGTGTAATGCCCCAGTTGCTACATGGTGGTGGGTAGAGAATAAGGCTTGAACCATGTACTTAGGGTCCAACTGACAAGAGCCTGAATTCCATACCCACCACCATTCATAAAACATTTGCAGATTTTTGCCTCATATTTGTTCTGTTCTGTTCCTCATAGAATCTGTGGTTTCTGCATTTGTGTTACGTAGTGCAAAGGTGCAGTGGTAGCATTGTTGCCTGACAGCTACAGATTGTCTGGTTTGAGTCTTGGCTGGGGTACCTTCTGTGTGGAGTCTGCATGTCCTCCCTGTGTTTGTGTGGGTTTGCTCTGGTGTCCTCAGTGGATATTTGTCCCTATTTTTTGGACTGTATTCCCCCATTATTGGCTTCATACGGGTTTTTTGTGCCAAGGTTGAGAGCTATGGTGATAACTGAACTCACTGAATATGTTTGGGGGCTGTATTCCTTCATTATTGGCTTTGTTCAGGTGTTTTGTGCTAAGATGTTGACAGCTATAGTGAGAACTGAATTCACTAAATGGTAGCCATTTAAGTTTCAGTCTTCCTTGCTTTCATAAAACAGATGAGTTGGCATAGTGGTATGTTGCTCTGACTGTTTTTGCATAGGGTCCTGGGTTCAATACTTGGCAATGAAATGTATGGTGGTAACACAGCATTTTATTCTAACAACTTTCCAACATTATACAAGCAATGTTTAAAATGTGTCCCTATGTTTTGGTCTTTTGCCCCCCCCCCCTAAATTTTGGATTTTTCCAGAATTCTTGTGCTGAAAAGTTCAGAGTTGAAGCTGAGTGTCAAGTAGATTTTACAAGAAGCTGAGAGCTGCAGGGGAACAAAAGTTTAGTGCTGCTTATGCTGAGACTGCTTGCATTGTTAATAGCACAATAGGTAGGGTACTTGATTTTGATGCAGAAGGCTGTGGGTTCTACTCCCACAATAGGTAGATGCGTTGCTCATACTGCACTGTATTGTAAATGGGGTGGATGTTGCAGTCCATTTTGGTGAAGATACCTAGTAACTATGAACCTGTTATCAGTTTGCCATCCATTCCCTATTGCAATATTACTAGCTAATCATTTTTTAATGCAACTTAGGCAATTTATTCCTCAAGGGCAACAGGCACTGTATTTGTAGATGAAACAATGAAATATAAAGTTGTCTGCTAGCAGCAACCTCTTCATTAGTTACAGATTTATTTAATGTGGAATTATTTAGATGACTTTTACTTCTTCATATTTACTGATACTGGTGAACTGTAGAACTTTGAGTAGACTTTTATGATAGAAATGTTCTGAACTGGGCAGTTTTGTCATTATTGGTGCATGCATTTTATTTCACTGTTTAGTGGAAAATGTTCTGAACTGGACAATTTTGTTATTATTGGCGCATGCATTTTGTTTCATTGTTTACTGGAAAAATGTTCAAAACAAATTTAAAACTCCCTCTAACAACTGTACTATATTGTGCAAGGAATATAATTTAATACAATCAGGAAGGTGTATCAAAGACCACGTGTATGTTTTGTGTGCAAGGGGCCTATGATTTGAAAATAGCCCAAAGTTAATCTTTATCTGCCACTGACAAAATGTATTTTCTTTGAATGTGGGTTTCAATGCTGTTTCAATGAATGTGAGTTTCAAGGGCAGAGAAGTTTTAATGCTAAGTCTGTTTTCATTGTGATTGCATTACTTTATTTAGCAGATGTCTTAGTGTTTGTGCTGTATAATGCAAAATAAAACTTTCAAATGAAGTCCAAATCATCGTAGAAGTAAAGCATTATGCACATTAGTGTTTATGGTAAATGGGGGGTGAAATAGCCAAGTAATGGTTCATTGGAATGGCTGCAGGGGGAGGCTCCATTCGACCATGATTTTGTGATGGGGAAGGGCGGCAAATCCAAAGACAGCCCCGGCTGAACTATACCTCTCAACTGTCCAGATTTTCACAGACTGAATAGATTTCTGCTTCTTATTTTTGGTTTGTTCCTCATAAAATGTGTGGTTTTCTGGCAAATAATTTATGGAATTAAGTCACTAAATAATGACAGACACTGAGTTTCAGACTTCATAACCTTCAGAAAATTGCATGCTAAAGCAAGATCTGTTATTCTATCAATTGTCTCAATTTATACAACAATTTGTAGTACTGTTTATATGTTTCCCCAGTATATTTGGCCTTATCCAGATTTCCTGCATTAACAAGTTGAGAGGTACGTGCAAATAAACTGCTTTATAGAATTAGGCATATCCAAACCTCTCAACTGTCCCCAGTTTTGGCTCAAAATGTTGCTCTTCCCCTAATAATCCTGCCGCAAAATGGCAAATTTGGAAGACAACGTGGAGGGCTTACAATTAAGAAATAACTGTAATAATCAGAGTTATAGATTACTTTTTTTTCAGAAATGCACATAGATTATTTTATTTTGTCAGCTGCTCAAGTTAGCAGTACTAATATTAAAAAAGTGTCCCTTCTCTGATAGGTTCCCAGCTGTATTTTATGGCTATTTTATATTTTTGCATCACGTTTTTGGTCCATTTTTCATAAAATTGTGTTTTTTTGGCAAATTAGTGGCAAATCATTAAAGACTGAAGTTAGAAAATAAAGACAGACATTTGAGTTTCAGATTTCGTACCTTTCAGAAAATTCATACTAATGCAAGACTTACTATTCTATTATCTTTCTAAGTTTATAAGAGCAATATTTAAAAATTGTCCTTATTTTTGGGCCTTTGTCCCACTTCTATGTATGACTTGGTCCATATTTCTTGTTCTGAGGTTGAGAGGTATGACAAATGTGTCAGGGCCATCACAGTTGGCCAGAGACATTTCAAATTGTGACATACTTGTTGCATCCCACTCCCCCATGTAGTGACTCTGGATGTGTCCAAGCAAGGCAAAGAGCAGTTATGCAGTGTAAATGTGCAGAGTATCCCCCCCAGCCAAGGTAGACACAAGTGCTACTTTTATTCTGTTCTTGATTTTACAGAATGTTCTGGTTTCTGTCATATTTTTATACTGTTGATTTATGCTTATTATTACTCAGAAAGTGCCTGTTGCTCTGTGTTTAAGTAGCAATGCTTTAATGGCCATCAGGTAAGCTTGTATGAGATTGTAAGATGCAAGTAAGCTTTAATAAGCATACTGTTAAAGAATTGCCAACATTGAAAGCCTTTCTGTTGTTGCCATGTAGAGAATACTTACATAACTAGATAACATATAAGCCTTGGGTATTGAAACGCATATGACAGTATTTGTAATAAAGGACAGGATTACATTATTTTAAGAAGCTCATTACATTTGTTGGAGACTTGCAGTCATCTTTGCAGGCTTTACCTGTAAACCAAACAGAATGCCATACTATCATGTGCGGTCCATTACCTGTACAGTAATCCTGTAAGCAATGTATCTTGAGCTTTTTCTTGTTTGCTTTTAATTTTTTTACTTTGATCATGTTTTTCCCCATGAAACAAGTAGATAGTTATCAGGCAGCAGGTCTTTTTTGGATAAGAAAAAATTTTACAAGTGGGGGTATCACAGAGATTGCTACTTTCAGCATGTTACTTGGCACTAATAAAGCTGATTATAAATTATAATTAGAACTGCAGTGCAAGGAGAAGTGGTTTGAGTTGAGTGCTGCTTGTTTTTCTTATACTTGATTTTGACTGGCATTCCAGTAATGTATTTAAAAAGTAATTTATTTTTTCATGCCTCACAACCTTTTTGTTTCCATCTAGATATTAAGTAAGCTGTCATGCAGCCAATGCATTTAAATATTTTATTCTTCTACACTTCATTTTGTCTCGATTGGACTCTCATAATGACGGTTTGGCACCCAGGGCAGCGTATTTAATTAAAGTTACCGTCTTTGTGGTTTTGAGCATAGCTCCTCCCCTTTCTAGTTGGCCACATCCCTTCCCATTGACCCCACCCATTCACCTGTCTCCTGCAGCCCCCCTTTGATTTGAAGTCACCAGCCACCACTGAAATAGTCAGCAATCTGAGGATCTGGATTGTGTAGAAGGAAACAAAAAAGAAAGAAAGAAAGAAGTTCACAACAAACAACAAGGAAGAAAAAGAAACTGATTAATGTCTGTAAAGTAAAGAGAATACATGCTAAAAATGCACTTCTTTGTTATGTAACACACAGGTTACAGTGAATGATAATATTTTTCTGTCAGAAAACCTTCAGTCTACAGAAAAAGGCATCATTTTACCAAAAGAGAAGGTAGAAAAAAGAGGCAAAGGGCAAGTGAAAAAGAATAAGAATAAATCAGAACTGAACATCAAAGACTGAAGAACATTACTGTAAGAAAAAAAGGAGAAAGACAGATGTGGACTACATGACTCAAGCTGTGGATTTACAATGCCAGCTGGATGAGAATTTAATATACAATGAAAACAGTGGGATTACTGAGACTAATAGTGATGATCTATCCTTTGTAACAATTGATAGAGCAGATATTACTATATTAGAAGCTAAACATTCTTCAGAGCTGGCCAGCAAAGATATTCTTGTAATTTTAGAGGAACTGATACTTATATTCGCAGAGAAGATAATAAACATTGAATAATGTTATGCTTGCCAGGAGCAAAAATCGATGGTGTGAGACAATCCTTGTAACACCTTAATGTAAGGAAGTATGGATCCATTTTTATTCATGTCAAATGATCTCATCCACAAGGACTCTCTGACTGTTAGTAGCGAATTGGCAGCCCACTTAGATAGTACAGCTTGTACTGGTATTAGGATGTATTTTTCACAAATCACTTATAGAAAGGATAGTCAGGTCACCATGAATGAAAAGAATTTTTGGATAGATACCTACATGGGAAAAATGTCCTGTTTTAAAAAATGGAAATACGTAGAGCATCCAAGCCTAGGTTTTGGGCACACGTGTGTTCAGACAAGATGCCATGCATTTGTCAAGATGAGGGAGAATTTTTGCAGCAGATATTTTTCAGTATTTAAGAAACACTAGGCAGGATTTTTGTCAGGTTGAAAATTTAACAGTTCACAGATAGCAAAATTTGATGTATCTCTGATGGTTGTTAATGCTAGGAGATTATTGGAAAATTTACTACGTTCCCACAAGATTGATGTTATTGTTTGTGAAACATGGTTAAAGAACAATGACTAGAAACAAGTTCTGTCAGGGTATAAATGTTTTCACTGTGACATTCTAACAAACAATCAGGTGGAGGTGTTAATGATAGGGATTAAAAATAGTTATGAGATCTGTGATTATTACATATTCAGTGATAACACCAGTACAACAGACTGTAACTATGACAATAAAGACAACCCTTGAACATATAACAATTGGAGTGTATAGACCACCAAAGTCAAGTGCTGATGACCTAGAACAATTCATAAATTTCTTGCATGAAACACAGGAGGGAAGAATAATATTAGCTGGGGACTTAAATTTACCAGAAACAGACTGAAATAATATTGATTCAACAACATTAGTAAGGGAGTTATTCACAAAGTATATTCTTGAACAACAATTGCTTCAGACTGTAAAAAAACCTACCAGAGGATGGAACATACTAGACATTGTTTGTGTTCCTAAATAAATTTGTGTTACTTCAAGTCGAGTTTTACCATTGTTGATGTGCAGTGATCATGGGGTTATAAACATTATTTTGTTGCTAAATAATTCTGCCAAACTGAAATCTAATCCAATGCACAGAAGTTTGATTACAGATTATATGGAAGCAAAACAGTCACTATGTAAAACTAACTGGAGTGGTGTTAAGTGGAAAAACTGCAGATGGAATGTGGAAGGCTTTGAAAGAGAAACTGAGTGCAAAAAAATCCAAAAAAGTTTAACATCAAGATTTGGGCATACAATGTCCGAGGGATATATTTCCATTAGAACAAGATACCTGATTATGGTGAGAGACAAAAAATATACGAAATAGAAAAGATGTTGAACTACAACTTTGAAAACTGAAATAAACAAGTTGTACAAACAGATTAAGCATAGTATGAGACAATATCAAGAAAAAATTGAAGATAATTTATATAAAGATATTGAGCATAATAGGAAACCTTATACATGCATAAGATGTGGAAGGGGTAAAGACACACAAATTGATAAACTGTGTGCAGATTCTAAAGTTTATTCTCAGACACAACAGATTATAGATATCTTTACAAAATCTTATGCAAAATAGTTTGGCTCCACAAAAGGGGTGAAAAATTGTCCTAGTGGCATCCAGGTAAACGCAGATACAGGAATCAAATTAGATTATATTTAAAAAGAACTGTGCAAACTGCATCAAAACAAAGCAGATGATTTGTATTCTTCTAGAGCTGGTTTTGGAAAATAATGTATTTCTATTTGGTGAACAGTAATATTTGCAGAAGGTTGGTGTAACTATGAGACCGCATGTCCCATAGCTATGCCAAACATGTGCTAGCTCACTGGGCACAAGATAAGATTTTGTGAAACAATGTTTGTTCAACATATTGTTTATTACAAATGTTTTGTTGATGATATTTTTTGTTGTGGAGTGGCACATGTCAGTTACTTAAGAGTTTATTGCATTTATGCATGGCTCCACTGAGTTTTTGAGGTTTAGCAGCAATTTTTCTCATGAATCTATAGTTTTTTGGATATAACAGTCAGGAGGCATACCTTAGGTAGGTTTAAGGCTGGAGTTTATAAGAAACCATGCAAGAAGAATTCTTTGTTACACAAGAGCAGTATGCACCCTAGACACATTCCTAGGAATGTGCTTAGAAGGCAGTGTCTTAGAGTTATGCATCTCCATACAGCTGATGAGTCTTTGGCTCAAGCTCTTATGCAATTAAAAAGTGAGTTTTTGCAATGCAATTATACAGCCAAGGAGATTGATTCTTGCATTTTGAGGGTAAGGTCTGAGAGAGCTTGTATGGCCAGACCCTACATTTTGAATGTGTTAGATCCTAAGGCATTGATCCCCCAGGAACAACAAGACAGTAGATCTGTCAGGTGTGTTTTTACATCCTTTAATGACATTAATATAGTATGTGATATTTTAGGAAGAATTGGGAGATTCTTCGCATTTGCCCAGAACTGAATGGATTAGTTGGTAGTACACTTAAATTTTGTTTTCATAACAACCTATCTCTCAAGAGGCAACTTTGTTATAAGAATGTTGAAGGACAGCTAGTTCTTTAACATCACTACATTGAGGTATGTTTCCTTGTCTGAACTATAAAGCTTGTAAATATATTTATTCTAAGTATGAGATTTAGACATCAGATTTTGCATCATGAGATAGAGGTCTCTTTTTATGCAGACTGTAAAACTATGAACGTGATGTACTATTCTTCTTGTGAATGCTGCCACGTTTTTTTCACATCAGCAAAATGAATCGATTTTTGAAGGATAGGATGTTATAACATCTTAGGGACATTAGACATGGCAAGATTAGTAATGCCTTAGCATCATATGTCTCTGCATTGAGACAGCAACACAGTTTTAATTTTTTTTGTTTTAGAGATTGTCCATTTAAATGTCAGAGGTGGAGATTCAAGGATTAAAACTGAGGCCAGAGAACAAAGCTGGATCCTTGAATTACAGTCATATAGATCCCCTGGGCTTAATGAAATGGTTTTCCTTAACCCAGGTCTAAAGGCACCTTTAATTTATTGACCTGTTTCTGTAATACAGTTTTGTATTAATGTGTGTGTATGTGAGAGCTTTATTTGATGATGGTGTCATCAAAGTGGGATGGCTTTACCGAGGTGTTCAGCTGAGGAGAGAGTGTGAGCTACATGCATAGGTAATTGTTTTTATTTTATTTTCAGCTTTTAGATTCGCAGTGATTGTGACGTTGAGTAGTTTAAATTGTTTTGTCATTTTGAATTGGATTGGAGGAATTTGTGGTTTATATACTGACTTTATCTGTTTATATGCATTGGTTTGATGAAGCATTAATGTTTAATGTGACAGCACTTACCAGAATAAAATTTTATATCGTCTGTTGGAGTCTGGTGATTTTTTATAGTATCCAACTGCTGTGCGAGTCGCTGCATTTCTTTTATTTTATTCTGTTTTGGTTTATTGGATTTCAGTGTCATTGCCTGATATATTTTTGCTTTTTGGTTTTCTGACTTTGACCCATAATGATTTACCAATAATGTGCCAGAAAACCTCATATCCGGGGTTGGGAGGTTGGCATAGGGGGTGGGAGGCTGGCATAATGGTTAAGGTGTTTCCTTTACAAACACAAGGTGCAGGGTTTGATTCTCATATGAGGTAATTGGCTAGGCTTAAAATGGCCCTCAAGGGCAGTTAGCCTAGTACTAATCTATGAACCTATGAACTTAACGAGAAACAGACCAAAAATATGAGGCAAAAATCTGGACATTCTGTGAAAATCTGTACAGTTGAGAGGTACGTCACAGACTCATATAAACCTGGTGAGATTGCTAAGATTGGAGACAAGCACTTATTAAACCTGTCTTTAAGGTAATGGGAGTAGGACAAACCCAGAGTCATATAGACCGTTAAGTCTACTTTCATGTTGTGGAAAAATAATAGAGAAGGTAATAATGGATAAGTTATTGTCATAATTGGATAGGTTAGGACTTGAAACGATATATCAGCATGCATGTGTCGACAATAGATCTATTACCACCTGTAATATTATGTTCTATAACAATGTAGTAACAAATATGAATGAAAATTTGTGCTGTGATGTCATTTATATAGATTTAACTACATCATTTGACAGGGTCATACACAAAACAGTGATCAATATATTAGAACAACTAGGTATTGATGTACTCTTGATAAGATGGTTAGCTGCATGGCTTATAAATAGGACATGGCAAGTATCATACAGCAACTGGACAGGTAAAATTCTTGGTTACAGTCAGTGTGTCCCACATGGCTTTGTCCTAGGCCCTTACTTGTTTAGACTGTATCTTTCAGACCTAACATTTTCATCCGAGGTATTTGATTGTCTATATACAAGTGATTTGAAATTGGGTAAACTATTTACATGTGTTACAGGTAAGGCATGTCTGCAAAATAACTTGACTAAATTGACCATTTGGGTACAGGAAAATAATATGCTGATAAATACATCAAAAACTAAGCATATGAGATTTAGGAGACATACATTGAAAGGGGAATATTTAATACAGCACACAGTGATTGAAACTGTAGACTCATTTAAGAATCTGGGTATATGGGAAGATCCAGATATGAGTTTTTCTAATCATATCAACCAGTTGGTTAATGATAGTTATTGAACTATAGGTTGTATAAAAGATTTATAAAGTCTAGTCTACTCTGTTAATCCAAATGCAGTGGGGATTTGTATTGTATCACCTCACCTCTGCATCAGCTCAGTCACATCCACCACTCAACACGCTCATTGGACTATGCCTTCTAAAAGTGTGATGTCCACATTTTCCTCCAGGGATCATCACAGAAGATGCCTATTTAACCACCCTTCCCTCCACTCCTGTGATGGAAATGCCCATTCCTCCCTACCACTTTTTCAGTCACTAGAAGTGCTAATCAGACCCAGATCACTTGGTCTATAGTCAGGGATTTATCCCTCTACATGACCAGAGCAGCTACACTTCCCAAGATCTTAGGTGTTTTGGAGGTTGAGTCTGGAGGTTGAAGAATCACATGTCAATTAAGGGAGATACATGTCATAGTGGGCCACATAAGAAATCACTTCTGATGAAACTTTTATATTGCACTAGCAAAGATTCCTTTGTTTTAAGAGATTTCTCTCTTCCTCATATTTGTTCTACAGTGTAGTTGGTCTATATAAATTCTGAGGTGTAAGGGTTTGCTCTCCATATGGGAATGTATGGGGATATAGTTTGAGTTTGCTATTTTGGTGTTTTGGGCAATTCTGTTATATGATGTGGTTTCTCATCATCTGGTGACTCTGGGTTTTATAGCAGAAGCAAATTTCATGTCTACAATTCTAAACAAATAACTCTGTAGACTGAATTTTGCAGGCAGAATTATAAACATTGAATTCAGCAAGCAGCACTCCAGACACAAAGTTCCACAGATATAATACTAAGCAAAACATTGTGTGTGTGTGTGTGTGTGTGTGTGTGTGTGTGTGTGTGTGTGTGTGTGTGTGTGTGTGTGTGTGTGTGTGTGTGTGTGTGTGTCTTAGTCACATTGTTGAAACACAGTTAATTGAAACTGTGTTTCCACAGACACAATTTAGCGAAAGTGCATTTTATCGACAATGTATTTTTGCTAAAGAGAGATTGGAAAATTAAAGCATGCAGTTTGCATGTACCGTTAGTTGTAAATCAACGTATAGTGTTGATTTACAACTAACAAAACTATCGCTGACATCGTGGTACAGTAGGGATAAGTGAATATTCCCTTTTCCCCACTGTAGTGCGATCTCGGAGTGAGAATAATAAAGTAGGGGGGTGTGGGGGAGCAGGGGGACTTGCCCCCCTGCATATCACTGTTTGATGTGATTTGTTTTTTTTTTTACGTGATTTTCTTTAGCAAAAGTGCATTTTCGATAAAATGCACTTTCGCTAAAGTGTATCTGCAGAAACACGGTTCGATGAACTGTGTTTTCGATCAAACGACAGGGACCCGTGTGTGTGTGTGTGTGTGTGTGTGTGTGTGTGTGTGTGTGTGTGTGTGTGTGTGTGTGTGTGTGTGTGTGTCTATATATATATATATATATATATATATATATATATATATATATAATGTATAAGAATATAAACACACCAAAGCCTCTAGATATAATTTAAAACTGAGATCTTTACAAACAGCATTCTACAAATGTGATTCTAAGCATAGGATTTTAACATTCTACAGCTAGAATTAAAAACAGAAAATTCTGCTGCTAACTTTCATATTCTAGATCTTTTTTTCTGAACACAGAATTATACAGTTAGTTCTGCAGGTAGAACTTATCATTTGGAATTCTGTAGCAGAATTCAGTACTCGTAAGTGTGCAAACAAAATGCTAAACCAATTTTGCAGATAAAATACTGAGCATATAATTTTGTAGCTACAGTCATAGACACTGTATTTTACAAACTTTTGTATCCTGAATTCTGCAGGCAAAATTCTAAATAAAGAATTCTACAAATATAATTATTATGAGAGAATTCCAAAGAAATAATTTTATGGATGAAAACACAGAATTCCACAGAAATAATTTTGTGGACAAAAACATAGAATTCCACAAACATAATTCTACAGACTGAATTCTAAAGATTGTAAGCAGAGAAAACGTATATAGATTTCTGCAAGCAGGAATTATAAACACAAAACTACACAGGCAGAATTCTATAAAAAGTGGGAAAAAGGGAATCAATGATCATGATTTTCACAACAGATTTCTACACATACAATTTCCCTTGTAGAATTCCACGTACTTTTAAAATCAATATTTTAAAGAGGAGATACTACTGATAGAATTCCAACCACTACATCTACAAATAGACCCCATGATTCAGCAAGCTCTGTATAGCGTGCAGAAATAGTGCAAGAGCTGCTGCATGCAATATGGCCGACAAGCGATTCAGGAACGAGATCCTGGGACATGCACGAGTGCTCCTACACAATTCCTGTATAAGTATATATATTTATATATATATATATATATATATATATATATATATACATGGATATTTACACACACACACATATATATATATATATATATATATATATATATATATATATATGGATATTTATATATATATATATATATATATATATATATATATGGATATTTACATATATATATATATATATATATATATATATATATATATGGATATATACATATATATATATTATATATATGTATATATCCATATATATATATATATATATATATATATATATATATATATATATGTATATATGTATATATATATATATATATATATATATATATGTATCCGGATGTATCCCACCATGTTTATCTATGTGTATATTTAAATATAACAACATACCAATTCAACACTATTTTCACTAACAAGTACTACACAATTATAGAAGTCAAAGCAGTTTACTATTCAGTATGTCTACTGACAGATATATTGGAAAAAACAACAAACATCTTCACAGCTGTGATGGCTTAGTGGTTAACTTCTGTGACTAGAGTGTACAGGGCCCTGGGTTCAATACCTGTAGGGCCTGTTTATTTTTTTTTTCTAGTTATAACAAGGACTGTTGTATACAGAGTGGTTAAGGCAGCTTTGACCAGCTTTAAGCAGGTTTGCATGATGGTAAGTGGTGGTAACGTACAGTTAAGCAAATAGGGACTTATACTGTGTAGGCTTCGCTTACCAGTGTTCAAATCTGCTTAGCATTTATATTTATGCAATGCTTACACCTGCTAAGCATGACTCAGCCTGTGATCACATTCCAGTCTGTCAAAATAGCAGTGTAATGACATCTTTAATAAGTGTATTTAATTCCATGTACATAAGATGCTTCTATGTTCTGTCATTACAGTGGCAAGCGGTGTGAGTATACTGTATGGGATACCTGAGTATATATGGCTAGTACAACATTTTTGTCCATTTGTATGTGTTTCATACATGGGTAGTATCCCAGGTTATATGCAGTCACACTTGCATGTAGTGTATTATTTTGTTACTACTGTTAACAGTGCTTTCCCAAGTAAGAGTAGATTGCAGATTGTTGTACTGGAACCATACACCCCTACATGCAAAGATGGACTCTGAGTACTGACTATCATGTTCTTGGTGTGTGAACTGTGTGTTATTAAGTATTTGCTACTGGATATTGATCTGATATGTGGATATTAACTGTAGACTACTGTGTGTATAGGACATGTCATTGAGGGCTGCTGTCATGTTGTAATGGCATACCTATCAGTGTCAGACGTCTGTCTGTCAAAACATTCATCCTAATGTATAACCTATTGGTTAGCTGATTTCTGTCTGTCCTCTGTACAGATTTGCAGATGTCAGGTATCCATCTTGGCTGCTTACAGATAATCTATGCTTGACCGACACTGACATGTCTGCCAAGCTGTGTTATGGATGCCACAGCTAGGAAACCCTACCCTGTATGCACCACATGCCTTGGATACCTCAACTAGACTACCACAGTCAACATAACATGCTTGGGTACAGGTCTCCAACCCAGACACTGGCCATGTTATGTAATATATGTTGCATACATGTCAATTGGAGCACCTCACTGGCCCTCTGAAAGTGACAACCAGATGATTGGATACTGCATTTAACTGTCACCCTGAGGATCACTCTGTGGCATCAGTTGATAGATGGCCTGCTGACAAATGTCAAGTGGCATGATACCACTGTACCCACATCCCCTACTCTTCTCATCTCTCCATGGACAGTATCCTGGTACACACCTAGGAACACTTGCACCTATGGACCCGAATACTGACAAATGTCAGTGTACATTACTGAGAATAACAGTATCTGTGTGTTTGTAAACTTCTAGTTGATAATACCTGGAGGGCCTTCTCACCCAATACACCACCATTGCCATAGTTAGAAATGGCTGCTGCTGTAATGGACATTAAATGTACCTTGTATGTACTCTTCACCCTATGGGCTAACTGGAGCTTGCTGTACCAGCACAACACTGTTGTACAAATGGGTAGATAGGCATGGGTTACCCTCTGAGTCCTGGCAAGTGTGTGTATGTGTGCAAGTGTGTATATTTGTCGGATACAGCATTCTGAGGCCACATTCTCGAATACAATGCATCTTGCCATACAGTATAAGGGATAGTGATGGTGACATTATGAGAGCCATGACAATCCATCACCCTACTATCCCTGTGGCATGTGAAATAAATGCATATCCCTGTAGTAGCACTTATGAGATAGACAAGGCATATTGCAGTCCTGCTCAATGTGTGATTGTGGGTATGTCAGTATTATCATGGGTTTTAGTGAGCAAAATATCCATTGTGGGGTGTGGGTGCTGGGTATACTGTCTTTACACCATGGTACCCTCAGTACATGTCCCAAGGTCCACTGTATGAGGACCACTGTCACTTTCAACCATACAGGTAACTGATTACACTATCCAGCCCATTGATGCATGTGCTGTGTGCAAATTATCTGTAACAGAATAGACTCACTGACAAGGTAGTTAGCACTGATAAACCCAGGTCTCTCAGATGTGTCTATGACTGTTATGTGTTTGTCAATGTATATATGACAGTATGTCATACTATGTATTGTTTATTAATGCCCATTATATCCCCCATTGCCATTGTACAAGACCTCTTGATGTTCTTCACTTAACAAGAAACTCTGGACACACTTCATCCTAAAAGCTGTGTGGTGTATGCAATTAAGGCCAAACACATTAGTAGCAATAAGTACCTAGGTAGGGTTTCTACTCTCAGTGTGTGTGTGTGTGTGTGTGTGTGTGTGTGTGTGTGTGTGTGTGTACGTCAGTGTGCAGAAAATGCATGTCCCAGGGGGTCATCTGTCTTTGAATTAACTGCCAAATGCTAACATTTCAAAGGAATCATCTTGTGGAAATTCATTCCATCAAAACTAGTAGTAGATGTGTAAATGCCCTCTTCCCCACTGTATAGCTGTACAGTGATACAGGAGTTGGTATATATAGTTGAGTGTGGATGTTGAGAGCACAGCCACCCTCACTGGGGTTATTGTTGTGAGTGTCCCCCCACTTAATCTGCTGTAATACTGTACAGTTTATATTAACAGTTTATGTAGTTGGCAATCACACTATGTGTGGTTCTACACCACCCCACACCCTCCAAAGTGGAGGGCTGTGGCACCCACACCAGCACACCTATGTTTACCAACTCCAGTGGCTATTTAAATAATTTATTTGAAGCATTTTGTCACTGGATGATTTTTTGTACATGACAAGTATTTAAAGGGTGGTTTCAAGTTTTTGTATTTATTCTGATGAAGTTCGTGGTGTCTTATTAAATGAACGACTACTAGGTACAAGCCCAGATGTGATACTCTCCCTTGATGATGACAAATGTCCACTGGATTTTGGTCCCTGTTGGGACTGGCCAGGACCACATGCATGTGGTCTGCTGTGTTGTGGTATAGACAGCACCCCCCTGCAGTGCTGGTGCTGCCACTACTGGAGAGGCTGGGACTTGTTGCACGTCCACGTAGACTTCCACCTGTTGGTGTTGCTGACCTACGTCCACATGGCTGTTGCCCTACTCCCACATATGCTCTAACACAGGCATTGCATGGTCAAGGATTCCCACCATCTCACCCTACTGTCTATCCAGGAACTCTGCAGAATAATGGTGGGCACCTGCAAGATTGTGGATGTTGTCAATAATAGTTTCTCTCTTTTTAATTTCTCCAAGTCTTTTGGGTTTCTAATACCATGACAGGAATGGACCCCATTCCTAAGTCAAAGTACGATTAAAGTTCATGAAATTAGTATTGTTTCACTCTTTGATGTTAGCCAAAAGTGCTCTTCGCAGCACCCGCAATGTGCCCAGTAATGACTCCTCCTGCAGTTCGTACGGTGTTACATGAATTGGTAACATATCTAAATATGATTCTAAATTCTTTTTTATAAGACCAGTTCCTCATACTACTATTGGAACTGTCTGGGTATCTTTCTTCCACATGGCTCTCATTTCTGCCTGCAGATCGAGGTATTTTATGACTTTGTGTCTCTCTGTATGCAAGACACTATACTCACTAGGTGTGGCAATTTCAATGATCAGTGCTACTTTTGTCTTCTTTTCTTGGACCACTATATCTGGTTTTCCTAGCATCTATCTTTTGGACTGTTGGTAATGGGTGATCCCTTGTGATGTAAACTTCATCATTTTCTATGATTCTCTGTTGCTTATGTTTCCAGTGTTTTTCAGCCACTTTGATACCATAATGTTTGCACAATCTCGCCACATTATTATGCCTTTCAGTATGCAGTCCCTCTGCCATTAGAGAGTCGCAGCCAGCAATAAGGTGTGTGACTGTTTCCAATTCGGTTCCACAAAACTTACATATGTCTCTTTCTCCCACATGTTCAATGGACTTAGTAAATCAGCATGTACGTAGCCCACTATACTGGGCTGCCAATATTAACCTTTCATTTCTTGATGTAAATTCACCTCTCCTTAACCATTCCTGCATTCTTTCTTGATCAACATGTGGGTCTTCCAGAAGTTTTCTATACTTGCAACTATATTTATGTTTTTTCCACATTTCTTGCCTTCTCATCTGGTCCTTCACCTTATATTCTTTCTTTTGTTTTTTAGCACATTCAGTTGCTGCCTGGTTTTTATCCACTTCTGGTTTGATTTCCATTCCTGCTTGACGTCTATATGCTTCTGCTAAATTAAGCAGAGATGTCATCTTAGATTTATTCTCCTCATGTTTCAAAACTTTCACCACATTTGGATCTTGTTAGATCAGTAGATATGTGTGGAGTCCCACGATTGCAGATCTATATATGTAATCAATTTCAAGGAGGCCCATCCCTCCTTCAGAACGGGGAATATATAATCTTGTTATACACTGATTTTTATAAATCATTTGGTGAGCATGAAGCATCCTTCTTGTTTTAATATCCATTCTATCCAGCACTTTTTGGGGCCATTCAATCATTCCAAAACTATAAGTTAGGACAGGAAGAGCAAATTGATTTATAGCTTGGATCTTATTCATAGGTGTCAATGCTGTTTTCAGGATTAATTTAAGTCTTCTAAAGTACTCCTTACTAAGCTTTATTCACATTTTGTTTATGTTTTATTGATGATCCTTCATCAAGTCCCAAGTATTTATACACCCCCTCTTGCTCAAGTTCTTTTATATCACATTCTTGTCCCAAACTGATGTTTTCCTGGTGCTGCAATTTTCCTTTTTTAAAAGTTGTTTTTGCACATTTATCAAGGCCAAATGACATTCCATTATCATCTGAAAAAGTTTTGACAACCTGCAGCTGTGCTTTCAGTTCCTCATCTGATGAGCTATACAATTTTAAATCACTGACAAATAGAAGATGAGAAGTCATTAGACTTGGTTGTCTTCTAGAAGCCAGTTTATAGCCATGACCTAAGCTAAGTAAACAGCTTAATGGAGTAATGGCAAGGCAAAATAGCAACGGTGACAGGGAGTCACCCCGGAATATCCCCTTCTAGATTTTTATCCCTGGGATAATAATCTGTCCTTTATCATGGCTTAATTGCAAAGTGGTCTGCCACTGTTTCATGGTTACTGTAATGTAATCAATCAGTGTAGGATAAATCTTGAAAATTTTTAAGCACTCTTTTATCTTTAAATGTTGGATACTATCAAATGCTTTTTTATAGTAAATCCATGACATACTTAGATTCTTCCCTTTCTTACAGTTCTCTACTATGACATTACTTAGCAACAAATGATCCTTTGTTCCATATGACTTTCTTTTATTGCCCTTTTGTTCTACTGCCATAATTGAGTTTTCTTCGAAATGACTATAAACTCTGTCGGCATCAATCCCTGTGTATAGTTTATACATTGTCAGAAGACAAATTATTGGTCTATAATTTTTAGGGTAGCTTGCAGGTTCACTCTTAAGTAAGAGTATTGTTTTTCATGTTGTTAACCAGTGCAGTGTCTGTTCGGGGTGTGCATATAAATAGTTCTTACTCATGAGTAGATCCTCGTGTAAAAAAGTTAATACTTTAAGCCAAAAGTTAGGTACTGCATCTGGGCCTGGGGTTTTCCAATTAGAGACTTTTCTCAACTTTGTTTCAATCTCTCTGGCTGTTACTTCATCCCATTTCATATCCTGTACCTTTAAACTTCTTATTCTTTCTTTTACTTCTTCTATCCATTTAGCATCTTTGTTATGTTCCACAGTATCTTCATAGATACTTCTCCAAAATGTATCTACTTCTTTTTTTGGCAGTCTATCAATTCCTTTTACCTTATTTCCCAATTCTCTATAAAACTTTTTTGGGTCATCAGTAAATTGCTTATTTTTGTGCTTTTCCTTTATATTTATCTTCGCAAATTCTGAGTCTTTCCGACTGTTTTGAAATTCTTAGTTTGTTATCTCTAATAGTGCATAATAGATCCTGGTCTGTTCCAATACTGCGCAATGCTTTTATCACATCTATCTTTCTTAATATTTTTGTTGATCTGTTCCCTCTTCTATAATCTTCTAACAGTGACAATTCTTGTCTTAGCTGCTTTATAGTCTTCTCTATTCGATATTTCCGTAATGGTATTCACTTTCGTCCCCCCCTTTTCCCTCACTACCCTATGTTCCTGTGGTAGAACTTTATCAGTTATTAGTTTAGCAGCACAGTAATATATCCTGTTTACTTCTGTTATATCACATGGATCTCTATGGACAGTCCTAATTATTGTGTTCATTTGTTTTATCAAGCTTCTGACTTTTGGGGTTTTATTAACCTTCTGCAGTCTATTTCTCTCATTGATCTTGATATATCTGTCTTCGTCTATTAAATCAAGCAACTCTTTGTTCAGCTCATTTTCTTCCATACTGAGGGCACATCCCTTGTTTTCCATTTCCTGCGGGCATTCTACAGAAAGTTCTATAACATCTTCTTGTGGCACATTCTATTCAATTTCATCCTACGTCATCTGTTTTGTCTTATGGAAACTCACTGGCCTATCACTCCTCAACATTAACTGCATCAGTTTCCAGAGTTTCCTGTTCCTTTCCTTGCTGTCTAGCTTCAAGTGAACGTTTATGCTGGCTTCCTGTGGAAGGCTCCAAAATATCTTGATATGGCACCTGACCTGTTGCTTCCTGTTCCACTGTTTCCCCTTAATTTGGATATCCATTGCTCTATCCTGTTGTGGTGCTTTCTGCATTTGATTTTCTACACTGAATCCTTCTCTTTGCAGCTGTTCCATTACCTCAATTTCTATTTCTTTGACTTCTCCATTACTAATCTCTTTTTCTACTTTTCCTCTTAGTCTTCTTATTTTTTTGTATTGTAAAGTTTTCCATATCTGGATTCCTTTGCCTGTATTTCTCTTCAAATATCTTTGGTGCCGCAGTTTTTGTATTAGTTTTGCTTTCTCCTTTGCATAAATATTACACCATATTAAATCTCTTCCTTTCCCCTGTCCATATTTCTTCTTCACGTCTCCTGATCTTCTTGCTTTTCCTTATTCTGGGGACTCGCTCCATCGTGCTGTGATGTAGTCTGTCTTAGACCTTCTACATCAAATCCTTCACTTTGCAGGCACTCCATAACTTCAACTTGTATTTCTTTAACTTCTACGTTACTAACTGTTTTGTCTACATTAAATCTTTGTGCTTTTAGTCTTTTTATTGTGAAATTTTCCATATCTGGATACCTTTGCCTGTATTTTTCTTCGAATATCTTTGAAACTGCCTTCTGTATATTAGTTAACTTGGCTTTCTCCTTTGCATAAATATTGCACCATATCAAATCTTTCTTTCTTTCCCATATCCATATTTCTTTTTTATATTTTTCAAACATCTACAGGTTTTGCTGTTTATATTTTCTCACCTCCTCAGAGACTTCTTTTTCCAAAGAGATCAAAGTTTCTTGATCTGTATAAGTTTTTTCAAAAATCTGTTATATTAATGAAAGCAAATTCTTATTTGAAGCTTGTGACAGTTTTTCCTGCGGACGTATTTTTCTTTCCTCTAATTTCTCTCTTAATCGTTTTGTATATCTTGTGTCTGGAAATTCAGGTCTTTTTACATAACAGTAACAATACATAATTTCTTTCTTATCCTCAATAGTTGACTCTGTCATCTTTATGGCTCTTCTGCGGCCAATCAATTTTTGTCATTTTTGTGGACTACTACTTCCTTCTACAGGGGGCCATCCTCCACCTGAGCCTGGCCTGGCTCCATTATAGGATTGTTTCCGTATTTTGAGGATTCTACACTGTCATTTTTTCTAGTCCTGGCACCAGTGCACCTACCAGGATTAGGCACTTTTTTTTTATCCTGGGTCTTGTGCATCCAGCTATCTTTTTTTAATTTTGATTTACTTCTGTCCATGATATATGCTATATAAATACAGTCTATATATCAGAGTCGCCTTGGTGAGATTTAGTGAAAAACAGGGTCCACCTCATAAAGGTACTCACCAAGACTTAAGGATGAATTCAATTTCAGTACCACTACGCTCCTTTGCTTGATGACTTTTCATCTCTCCATCAGGACCCCTATCAATAACAGCAGAATGAGTAGCCCTCTGGAGCCTCAGACTCTGGTATAATGTTCCATACATGCCTGTGCCTCCATGATGGCCCAAAACATGCATCTGGTGACACCTTCTGTGGCACTTCTGCCAGGGGCATGATGGCCAGCAGCCCTCCTATGAGCACCCCTGTACATCTGCCTGTGTGGTACCTCACCGGTCATCCAGCTATGGATCTGTGTACAGACACACTTGCCATAGTCACCACACTGTCCTGTCCCATGCCACCACCTGCCAACTGTCCCTCATCTATGGCCAATGGTGATGGCGTATGTATAGGCAATGTGACTGTGTGTGAAGATGGGGTGGATAACAGTGGGATGTCAACCGATGGCACAGCTTCAGCCCCTGACAAGCCCCACCTGTGCACCACCATACCTATCATCATTGTCAGAGTCTGTATGGACACTAACATCAGTTTGCCTGCAGGAGAGACTCTGACCCACCTCGCCACCTGTGCGGGGAAAACAAAAAATATAATTTAAGACCTGTACATCATTACTGACCTCTATACACACACACACACACACACACAAACACACACACATGCACAAACACTTACAGGTGAGGTAGCACAAAGATATTACACAGACCTCTCATTACCCAACTGTCAACATGCATGACATATGGCACTCAACAGCATGCACTGCAGCTATAGTCAATTCCTGTTACCAACATTATACATCTCTATGATGCATGAGTTGTGTTAGAAGATATTGTCTCTTCCCCTGTTACATACTGCACCCATGTACACAGTATTGCTGTGCACCTGTTCAGCACTCTGGCATGTACTGGGCACCATACCTCATGAGTATATACACCATTCTGAATGTGTATATGTGTGGCAGTTATGTTTGCTCTGTTGCTCATAGCCCCTATGTGTTTGTCTGACACATACCTGGGATGATATGAGGACAGATGTCAATAGTGAATACCTGACCTCTGATTTGCAGACCTCATCATCAGCAGTGCATTTATGAGCAATAAAATCCAATTACACTGACAACTGTCAAAGCTTACTGTGGCTATGAGGAGTGTTCACACCCTTATTGACATGCCACCCTCTTCCCTGATATGCAGTGGGGCCACAATACTGCATATGCTAACATTACACACACCTGATATATGACATATGTCTTGTGCAATCTAATGCAGTATCAAACAAATGTGTTAGTTGTGCAGATGCTGATTGAGATGCATACAATATGTGGATTGCATAAGTGTGCACACTCTTAACACGATGGTTTGTTGCAGCACCTGTTAAGTGAACTACAGCAGTCACTGTTCCTGGAAAGGGTATACTAGCATAGCTCATCTTCACTTGCCCTTATTTGGTCACTCTGCCCTACAAATGTCCCCCATCTCTGCCAGATTGCAAGGTCAGTTCATGTACATAGCCCTTGGAGGTCACACAGTGCCTTCTCTATTGCTGTGGAGTCAGGGTTATGTCTGGCACAATTCATGACCTTTACTGTGTTCAGATACAGCCATTCTTAGCAAGATTTGGATGTATGCCTCAGTTCACTGTTGTGTTTCAGGATGACACCCTCCCCATCCTCAGCCTTTTTGCAGATGCTTGACAACTATGGGCCACACACGAGTGTCATTTTTCAGTGTCCCAAATTCAAAACACCACATCTACCAGCCTAGTTCCTGCTAATAAACAGCAAACCTAAAGGTGTACACTGGCACCAGCAAGGTACAGATGGGGATGGTGTGCCTGAGGTGGAGTGAGGTGTTGCTTGTGCACCACATGTATCTTTATTAATACTGTCTGTAGGTTTCAGCCTTGGTCTTGGTACACCATTACACATTGCAATACATGCCTTTGGGAGACTTGATGTTATGCATATGCTACCTGTAGAGAGCCCTGGATGATGTTTCCTCTGGAACAACTCTTCCATCTGATTACCCTAACCCATAGGCCACACTTATGCAGAGTCAAGGCAATTGTCGACACTGGTACTACACAGGCAGTACTTGCTAGACATTCCTCAGTGTTGCTGCATGTTTCTGGGTAGCCTCCATGACCAGTTTGGAACATGTGTTGTCATCTGTCTTGGATCGGCATCTGTTTATTTTCTGCATTGATGTTGTCCCATACTTCATAGTCACATAAATGACTACACTGTTTGCCATGGTATATGTAGTATTGAGGTAAGGCTACGTCTCCAACTCCTGAGTGCTACCTTTTGGATATGGGATCAATTCTATGGTTTGTAAGATGTGTGTAAGCCACGGCTGCTTCTGTTGCAGGTGAGTGGGCAAATGTCATGGACATACTTCTTGGACAGTAGACCATTACTTGGTGTGACATTGAGGACCTGTACTTGATGGAAGATGTGTACTCAAGAGTGAATGCTGCCAGTACCTCAAAAGCTGCTTCCACAATATGTTATTTGGCATGTGTGCACACACATGCTTCCAAAGTTTGTTAAGGTATGTATTCTCCATATTTGTTGTCCTAGCATAGGAGTCCATATTACACATTCATTACTCATGTTAGGATCACATTAAAGGTTGTAAAAGCTGTGGAATGTGGTATTGTGATATGCCGTTGTGTAGTTCTGTAACAGTTGCCATTGTAATAGTGGTATGTACACTGTTGTAGACACTGTATAAGGGTAATGTTTCAGACTGTGCCTACTGTAGGCCATTTGTCCCACCATTATGTTAATCTCTGTCCACACATGTTGCATTTACAGGTTTTTAGTTATACTGCAGAACTCTTACATACCCTTCAGATATACCACCATGGTGACAACTGTGATGCAGTGCAGTTAACAGCAACAGTAAGTGAACATGTACAGCATGCATTATGGGTAGGTGTGTTAAATGTGTGCATGGCAAATACCATGGCCATAACATGGCCGGTATATTGGCAAACATGAACAAAAAAACTCCATACTCACCAGCTGCAGGCTGCTGCCCCAGAGGTATACCAGAGGGACCTACATAGTTGTGTGGAAGATGTAATGTCAGTAGCCACACCTGTGGCATTGGTACAGGGTTGGAGCAGCATTTCAGTACATCAACAGTACAAACCCATAATACAAGAGATTATGCACATCTTTTCATTACTACACTGCAGAAACAGACTAGGTTAGCTGACATATGCATGAAGATACTTTACAGATGAAGATGGATAAGCAACAGTGGTCTACTAATGCACCCTGGGGCCTTACCTGCATGCTCCTCTTCCATTGTGTGGGTAGCACCCACCTCCACAATGCTATTATCAGGTTCTTGGCTTGACTGGTGGGTGGGTGCCGCAAGGCTGGTGAGGATCTCCTCAGCATGTGTCAGTGGGGCTGGATGGCATGACCCCCACCTGTGGCTAGCTGGTCCCTCCTAACTGCAGCAGCATGCTGACGGGCGTGGCAGATGAGGTCAGTGTGATGATGTTGCACCTGCTCATAACTGCGGTTATGCAGGCAAACATCGTTTACCCTGTGGATGAGCTCATTCCACAGGGCAGTCCCCCCCTGCAGATCATGGGCCATACACCCAAAGAGGATTCTGTTGTAATGCACGAGGTAGTTGATTAGTATTTCATTCTCCTGTGCAGTATAAGCAGGGAGACGATCCCGTGACATGGTACCTGGAAGACATAAACAGGAAAAAAAAAAAGGTCTGAGGACCTCATACTGCAAGGATATCATAGTTGTTAATTGACATCTCTCTTCCTCCCCCCCCCCCACCACCATATCTGCAGCAAAAATCTGAACACACAAATCAGTGGCTAAGTTTACACCAAAAATATATTGAAATCTGTTTCTATTCATGTTCCATATAGTGTTCCATGTTGAAACACTATTATTGGTGGCCTGTTGCTAACAATGTAACCTGCATGCCATTGTAATGGCCACTGTGGTTCCATACATGCATGTATTCTGCTTGCTATGTAACTGTTCCAAATCTGTTGTTTTGGGTTAATGGGAATATCTATGCATGCTGTTATAAGTAATCCTGGATTGTGTTGACTATTACTACCAACATATGTTCTAAAACTGCAACACAATAGCATGTTTGGGAAGGCTGTTCCCAGCAGAACCACCTCTCCCACCTCATCTGGCTATGGCACCAGGCCACAGCATATATGGGACCCAACCTAAGACCTCCTCATCTGCTGGTCTTGCACAACCTTCAGGTGGAACCACCTCAGGGGATGGTGCTCCCCCCCCCAGAGCAAGCACAGACAGGATCCTGTCACCTGAAGTCAGGTCCATGGTCTGGTGTATAGGGAGCTCCGCAGAGAATTGGGGGATCTGCTACACCACCTTGAGGCAATTGTGACACAATTAGAGGGTCAGCCTTCCCCTTCTGCTCAGCCCCCAGCACAGCCACATTTAGGGCTGTGAAGGTGCATTGGTGACTGCCCATGGGTGGGGATCGCAGTCCCATTGTTTCCATTTGGGGGCTCATGGGCTACCAATTTCCAAACACCCCTCCCCATCCAAGGTGTTTACCCACCACATCTGTCATATATCACCTCTGTATGCTGTCTTGTCTGTCTTGTCTGTCTTCCGACCCAACCTACTTCCCCAAATACACCCACTATCCTTCCCCAACATCCCACTCATACCTAAACAAAAAAGGGCAATCTGTTCCCAACACACATTTCACACCATATATAACTGTCCATTTCACGCCCACTTAAAACTGCTTACAGGTACCTTAATCACTCTGTATCCAACAGCCCTTGTTCTGGCCAGCAAATAAATTATCAGCCCTTGCAAGTGTCTAACCCAGGACCCTGCACACCATAACCACATCAATTTACCAGTAAGCCATTTGAGCTGCAGATATGTGTGATGTTTTCTAAAACATATGCAGCACAGTCATTCAGCAGTAGAGAAAACATGTTGTTGTGACCTTCGGCTTTTCCCGGCTAGGGGTCGCCACAGCGGAACTCCGGTCTGCTAATGATTGGCAGTTGATTTTTACGTACCGTGTTGCCAGCCCTTACGCACAACCTTCAACGAAGGCACGCCCGTTCATGCATGTCTCCATGCAGAAGACGCTCGAACTGAGAGTTGAACCGGACAGCATCTTACTGTGAGGCAACAACACTACCACAGCACCACCAGAAAACGTGTATGTGTGTATATATATATATATATATATATATATATATATGTGTGTGTGTCTGTATATATGTAGACATACATGCATGTGATAGATATATATATATATATATATATATATATATATATATATATATATATTTAATTCATTCACTCTGGAGCAGCTCAGGAAAAGCTGCCTGCTTAATTCCACCATAGGAACAACAGTGCAGGCTGAGCTCATTTTCAGAAAATCCATTTGTAATACCATACAGAAAACAAATGTTCATAACTCTTTAACTATAAGAGCTAGACTAAAAATGTAAACACGAAAGTTGTTCAGCAGACACTGACCTTTCAACAGTGTAAATGTTGATAGTGTATATCAAAGTCATTGTTAAATATTTGGCAAGGAATGCTGATATTGTGCATATTTTTTACCTTTTTGGAAAAACAAAGCATAATATATTGGTCAATGTACCATGCAGACCCATACAATTTGAATGTAATTTGTTAGTATGAATGTCAGCTTTAAAATAATACCTTAACCATTACTGTGTGATGTTCCTTTCTTGAGATATTCACAGAAATATGATTAATATAATATTTTTCATAATTCATAAATAAACAAAGCATAATATCTCATCACCTGTAACAGGCAGAGCCTACATATTAGTGTAGAAGTTGTGCATCTGAATGTCAGCTTCAAAATGATGCATCATTTGTGTGATCACCATGCTCCCTTGCAAAGATATGGGCATAATAATGAAAAATATTGTACATGTATAATTTTCATAATCGTACAAGACTAAATAAACTGTGATATCTGTACATGTGTAGAGTGCACAGACACAGTTCTTTTACCATGTTGTAAGGAGTAACACTGTCTTCAAAATGAGGTATTACTTGGCACACTGACATGCTCCCTTGCAAAGTTATTTACCAAAATATGAAAAAAAAATAATAATTTCCATAACCTAATTCCAAACAAACTTTGATATCTGCACATGTGTCCAACATACAGGCACAATTCTTTTACCATGTTGGAACCAGCAATACTGTCTTCAAAATGAGGTATTACTTGGCACATTCAGATGCTCCCTTGCAAAGTTAGCTACCAAAATATGAAAAAAATCATAATTTCCATAACCTAAGTCCAAAACAAACTTTGATATCTGCACATGAGTACAACATACAGGCACTATTTTTTTCCCATGTTTGAACTATCAATACTGTCTTCACAATTAGGTATTACTTGGCACATTCAGATGCTCCCTTGTAAAGTTATTTACCAAAATATGAAAAAAAATCATAATTTTCATAACCCATGTCCGAAACAAACTTTGATATCTGCACATGTGTCCAACATACAGGCACAATTCTTTTACCATGTTGGAACCAGCAACACTGTCTTCAAAATGAGGTATTACTTGGCACATTCAGATGTTCCCTTGCAAAGTTATTTACCAAAAATATGAAAAAAATAATAATTTCCATAACCTAAGTCCGAAACAAACTTTGATATCTGCACATGAGTACAACATACAGGCACCATTATTTTACCATGTTAGAACTATCAGTACTGTCTTCAAAATGAGGTATTACTTAGCACATTCAGATGCTCCCTTGCAAAGTTATTTACCAAATTATGAAAAAAATCATAATTTCCATAACCTAATTCCAAACAAACTTTGATATCTGCACATGTGTACAACATACGGGCTCAATTCTTTTACATGTTGGAACTATCAATACTATACATATACACATACAATACATATTTGATTGTACATGCTAGCACTCTCCTGAAACAGTTGTTCTTTCTCAGCATCTTCACCAGCTTCTTACCATAGTTATTTGCCAAACTCATAAAAATGTATTTTACACAACACATTTCATAATAGAGTTTTACTTACCATACTGGTCCCTACTTGGTCATGGGTGTTTTCTATTCTTCTCACAAGCTGCATATTGCCAATCCTGCATAGCTCTCCTCACGCCATTGTGGAGGTCAGTCAAGAACAAGGCAATGCCTTCCTCAGTTAGGTGAACGCCATCCCTTCTGAACAGGTGAACATCTTTTGTGGTGATGCTGTCAGGACAGATTGTAGATCCACTGACCCTGTGTATCAAGCCATGCATGAACCCATTCTGTAAACGTCTGGCCTTGTGCACTGCCCATTGACAGTTTGCTGTTTTCCACATCTGTCGAAGAATTATGTCAGACCACACAAAATTACAATGTGGCCACCATGACTGTAGGTGTTCAAAAATTGCTCTGATTTGAAACCGCAGCCTTCCAGTGGTTGACTGATGACATCATTCCCTCCAATGTGCAACACAAGAATGTCGAGCTCACGGTAGATGGAACACTTCTCTTCCAACAACTGCAGTACTCTGCTCCAATGCATACCTCTTCTTGCAATCCAGTATACCTTCAGACTGAATGTGGAGAAGCTCAAGTTGCAGTGGTTTTCAGTTTTGGAGGCATGGCTGGCAGCCCAGTGAATGTAGGAATGGCCACATACCCATACTCTTACTTGTCGTTCTCCTGCTCGTGGAGCCATGTCAGTGTCAGAAGGTGGACGAACCTGCACAGGAAAGAAAATGCAAACAGATTACTACTGATGTTTGACAGATCTATTGGAAAAGTACATATATAGGTATATCATAATGTATTACCTGGTTAGACCATCCAAGTCTTCACTCCTCTCCACAGGGGCATTATTCTTTTCATAAGGTACATAAGTGGTGATGACGCTGCGGAGGTACATACCTACCCCCCATGAAAACACAAAATTACACACAACGCTGACAAGGGGGCACAGAAAGGGCACATGTAAAGATAAAAAGCAGGGAAAGGACTGCCACTCCACTAATATGCCTAGGACAGGCACGGGACTTCAGGCCGTGGGCGTCTGAAGTGTCCCATACCTGTGCTAGCTACCCACTCAGACTGCTGGTAGCAGCAATGACTCCTGATTGCATGCAGTGCCAGCACTCTGCCTTACCTCTGCCTTTTCCATTTACATGTGTCCTTTCGGCAATGGTCATAAGGACTCAAAGGGGGGAGCTAATGTAAAGGGTCTTGCCCTGACCTACATACATTTACTACACCTGAAGGGAGGGAAACTGAGTGGAGAGCTCAACCAAGACAACATGTGAAAAGACTAAGACTGCCCCAGGCTTTGTCTTTTTGCATGTGTCCTTTTCCGGAGGGAAAATGCATCACAGTGGCAGCCCTGAGGCCATTTCTACCTAGGCCAGCAGCACTATGGGACTGAGCTGAAGAGTCTCCAAGTTCCTAACTGCAATCCAGGTCGATAAGAAGAGCCATGGATGGCTGGATATGCCCCCTGTGATGCACTCAAAAACACAAGAGAAGTTGGCATAAATCTCTGAAGAGGAACTTTCCCGGACCTTGCTGCATAACGGCTTGGCCAGTACCTAACAAGGGGGCACAGAAAAGGCACATGTAAATCCCCTCTAAATGAACTACATACAATGTATGCACTGAAAGGACACATGTAAATCCCCTCTAAATGAACTGCAGACAATGTATGCAGATGCATCACCCTATCTCCCAAGAGAGGCCACTGCCATACTGATATTCATGTGTGTATGTGTATATGTGCAAGTACATTATGTACATACATATATATTGATATACACACACATATGCACAGATACATATATATATATATATATATATATATATATATATATATATATCAATATACACACACATATGCACAGATACATATATATATATATATATATATATATATATATATATATATATATATATATATATATATATATATATACAGGAAAAAACATCAGAGGTTTTGGAGGATAGCTAGTTGATGAAGAATGGAGGGGGTGGCTTGCAGTGACTACAAACAGAGAAAAAACACAATCTGGCTTGTGCATTCGTCAAAGTGATAATGACTTCTTATTATGTGAGTAACAATGACAGCAGCTGAGACTTTTACCTGAAAAGTGATAATAACTCACTGCTGTATTGTAACTGCACTTATTGCTAATGTGATAATGACCTTCCTTTCAGTACTGCAAAGTTATGCATGCTCAGACAAAGGTGATAATTGCTGCACATAACCTGTTAAATTAGGCTTTCATTATATTACCTTGTGCAGCTGTTGTGTAACACAGACTCATTATCAGTAAGGAAAACACCTGAGTAATTCAGTAAAATAGTATAACACTTAAATATTACTGAGCCCTTCCTCCCACCTAAATTCCACACATGACTAACAAAGCCAGGAAAAATGCATAACAAATGAAAAGAGACATTGAGGAGCTCTCTGATTATGTAGCCCAGGCAGGTATGACCCTGACCTTGAGCAGTATCCTACCTTCACCAAGAATGATGCCACAATACAGAGATAAGATGATCAGCTTTAACAATTGGCTTAAACACTGGTGTCATTCAAAGGGGTTCCAGTGTCTGTCTGCCTGGGATGACATGCTGGACAAGCCACGCTGCTTCGCAAGGGACGGCTTGCACCTGTCACCCCTGGGATTCCGGATATTGGCAAAGGCTCTTGCCACTCCGATAGTGCCTTTTTAGGCAAGGCTCAAATTCTAAACCTACCACCCTAGAACACAAAAAGGAAAAACTAAGGGTAATGCTGCTCAATGCCAGAAGTCTAAATCTCAAAATGCACGCACTCGAGGCCCTTCTCAGTATGGAGAACATCAATGTCTGTGCTGTGACAGAAACCTGGTTCAAGGCTCCTGAGAGCACCCCAGCTGTCAGGTTCTACCTCATATCATGCGTTCCGGCCCCAAAATCCGGACAATACCAAGAAAGGAGGGGGGGGTATCCATATTCATCAAGGACACCCACACCTCAAGACTGGTGGCAACGCACGATGCATCGGAGACCATCCAGGTGCAATTAACCATAGGCAAGACTGCTCTGCAAATTGTAGCATGTTACAGGCCACCCTCACAAACTCAGGAACCTCACATGGCCTTCCTGAAAACACTAGAGGGATCAATGTATCACCAAACACCATCATACTAGGTGACTTCAATTACCCTAATATAGACTGGGAACACTACTCAAGCCCAAACACCCTAGCCCAAAAGTTCCTGGAATTCATAAACTCAAATGCCATGGAACAACTAGTCACCATCCCCACAAGAGGAGATAACATACTTGATCTCATCATCACGAACATGGGAGCACAATGTTCAACACCAGAAGTACACCCCTCACTGGTGAGATCAGATCACAAACTAATCTCGCTGGAGGTCCTCATCCCACCCCCACCTGAAATAAAAAAGACCACAGTAAAGAACTTCTCAAAAGCCGACTTCTAAAGACTAGTGTGGTCTCCTTTAAGGCCCCCGAGCTGGCGGAAAACAGTACTCAAGCCGCTGAATCACTTACAAATGCCTTCTACCAGCACCTGCAGGACTGCATGGATAAGGCAATCCCAAGCAAAACAAAGACTCTTTGTACCAAAGGCAAGCATCCAGTCTGGTGGACCCCAGCCATAAACAAACTCTACAACAAAAGGAGGAAGCTACTACAAGATAGAGCAAAATCCTTAAAAGGTAAGACACCCTTGATCACTATAAGTAAAAAACTAAGAGCCCTCATAAAATCATCCAAAGCAAATTTCGAGAGAAAAATAGCTAAAGACTCAAAAGACAATCATAAGGCCTTCTTTAGCTATGTTAGAAACCTGGGAGGAAACTCCCAGATATGCTCAGAACTAGTTCAAAATGATGTGAAGATTACTGATCCTACAGACATTGCCAACATACTGGCTGACAGGTTCAGTGCAAACTCCCCCCCCCCAAAAGGAGAGATATCTATACCAAACGATTGCAGCCCCCAAACATCTCCAGCGCCCAAGTGAGAACTGCTCTCTCCAAAGCAAAAACACAGCATCCATGGGACCTGATGGTGTCCCCGGCTGTGTGCTCCACGAACTCAATGAGGAATTAAACCCACAGCTAGGACAGCTGTTTAATCAAAGTCTTACCTCTGGATACGTACCCAGGGAGTGGCGCACTGCAACTGTGGTCCCACTTCACAAAGGCGGTGCCTCCACCGACCCTGGAAATTACCGGCCCATTAGCTTGACAAGCCTTATCTGCAAAGCCATGGAGAGGATCATAATGGACCTCATAAATAAAGACATTGGGAATTTGCAGACTTTCGATCCAACCCAGTTTGGCTTTGTCAAAGGAAGATCGTGCCTTTTAAACTTGGTTGACTTCTTCGAAACAGTCACCAAAGCCATTGATGAGGGAAAGGCAGTCCATACAGCCTACCTCGATCTGGCTAAGGCCTTCGATACAATACCCCACTCGGGTATCATTAAAAAACACATCGGCTTAAATGTTAACCCATACATCACAAGATGGGTTGCAAACTGGCTGAGTGACAGAACCCACAGAGTCAGAGTTGCTGGCGCCATGTCAGACTCAAAGCCTGTCACAAGTGGTGTCCCACAGGGCTCAGTCCTGGGCCCACTCTTGTTTGGCATCTACTTTTCCGAAGTACAAGCAAACACAGAAGGGTTATGGCTGACAAAGTTTGCAGATGACTGCAAACTGGGCGCCATAGTAGAAAACACATCTGACACAGATATCCTTCAGAAGGGTCTCACAGAAACAGATAACTGGTGCCAGAGCCACGGCCTAAAGTTAAATGCCAAAAAATGCATAGTCATACCCTTCGGGAAAAACAAGGTTACCCCTAGCTACCAAATAGGTGGCAATCCACTGAGCACAGAAGAAGTTATCAGGGACCTGGGGACCCAGGTTGATAGTAGTCTGTCATTCGACACCCATGTAGCTAAAGTAGTTAGGAAGACCTTCTACATTGCCCACCTTATCATGAAGGGATTCTCATCTAGATCAAGGGAGGTCATAGTCTCCCTTTACTCATCACTCATCAGACCAATGATTGAGTACAATGCCCCATTCGGAATGTATCTGACCCGACACTTGCAGCAGCTGGAGAGGCCACAAAAGTTCCTCACCAAAAGGATAAAGGGTCTCAAAATCTGTCCTATGCTGCCCGACTGAAAGAACTCCAGCTCTATTCAGTCGCCACGCTTGCTCAGAGGTGACCTTTGCCTAACATACAAGGCCATGTCAAACCCAGATTTGATGAATATGCTTCACCTCAAAAATCTAGATCCATCAGAGCCACAAGGCGGGAGACTTAAACCTCGACACGGCTATTAATAGGACGTGCTGGAGGGATAGATTCATCACCCAAAGACTCCCTATGCTGTGGAACAAAATCCCGGTACATGTGAGGCAGAGCACCTCGCTGGCCTTGTTCAAGAGAAATCTTGACCAATGGATGGGAGATCGCAGATATACCCCAGGGATTACCTCAGTGTCACTGCTCGACAGAGGCACAGCAAAATAATGGGTATAGTTCCCCATACTTAAGGGTTGGCGTAAGCCACAAAACGATGGGCTAGGCTTGCAAATGCCCTCGGGCAGATAGCCTAGTATGAACCTATGAACCTATGAACCTATGAAATATGGTAGCTCCATGCTGGCAGTTGTCAACAAGTCATAACTTTTATCTCACTCATGCAACTACTAATCACAAATAGAATAATACAAGCAGAAGTGATTTACTGTCTGCTTATTTTACATTACACTATTAATTAGTCAGTGGTGTATCTGATGTCTTATATGCTGGCATATTACAGTACAATTACATTTCTGTGATGTATTCTAAGTAATGTAACCATATGTAATTTTCAGACTTAATTTCTGTTTCCCCAGTAACCCCTCCAGTTGTTTGCATTGTGTATGCACAAGCACCAAAATGGCACAATAAACTATTTTGCCCAGCGGTCACTTCAGCAGTCAGACCATGTATGCACAAGTACTTCCCTGATACACAATTAATTATTTCCCCAAGCAACATCCTCATTAGTATGTTCAGGTATACATGCATCTAAATAAGACGTTTCACCAAACAAGCCTTCAGTAACATTTCCTAGTATGTTCTACCACCAGCATGAACACTTCACCCAAGCAACCCCTTCAGTAGAATGTTGAGGAATTCACAATCACCAAACTTAAATGCTTACCCAAACAAAATGCGTGTAACATTTCCTATTATGTGCAACCACCAAAATGAAGCATTCACCCAAGTGAGCCCTTCAATGTAATGTATGCACAGGCACCAGAATGAAATATTTTCCCTAAACAACCATTCAGTAAAATTTCCTCCTATGTACAAGCACCAACAGGTAAATCATCAACCAAAATATAATTTCTCTTGGACGGTTGAAAGTAAAATTATAAAAAAAATGGACGTAGGACATGTACCCTTCCTTTCTTCAAAATTTTAAGTCACCCCAATTCAGATCTCATTTATGACAGATTTGCTGTAGTAATCACCACTGGTGCAAAAAGAACTTTTGGTGGGGTTGCTCCCCATCACCTGACTGCACAAGATATTCACATTCACAGCAGCAACATGGATTTCTCACTCTGCTTTCTATACTATAGGGCTGAAGAGAAGCTTTGAACAGTTTAGAATGGCCATCCCTGTAGAATGGTCATCCCTTGTACAGGAAGCTTATTTTCCCTTTAATTCTACAAATGAGCACTTCCTGCTTTGTAGCCTCTGCTAGAGGGCAGTGAACTGTTAAAAAAAAACATGCTGTCCCTTTGACTTACACCAGCTGACCATTGGGTACTCAAGCCTTCCAGGGGCTAACCTGCCAGTTTTCAATTGTATATTTATCTCTCCTGAGTTACATCATCTTAGCAACAGCTTAGCATTCCAGCCTTCTGATAAAAACAGGTAAACAGCATTCTGATATAAACATAAAAGTAACTACATGTATTTTTTTCTTAATTCATTACTGCGCAGTTATCACAACCTTTTCTTATATTACAGATGAAAAATAATGATATAAGCTGGAAGCCTGTACACCTGAAGAACGATGCCAGGCAGAAGCAGAATCAAAGGTGTAAAATAATTTATTCCAAGTCTAAAATGTCGAACTAGCAACATATTGGCTCAGTATTGCTGGTGGGGTTCACATGTCCCCTTTATGTTGGTGTGGGGTTTCTTCAGGTACTCTGGTTTCCTTCCCTCATCTGAAAAAAAAATGTACAGCTTGGCTGGCAACTCCAAACTGTCTATGTACATTGCATTTTCCCTGCAGCCGTTCAGTGGCCAAGAAAGATTATTTTACTTACCTGGTTAACAAAGCCCAAAGGTATGGATCTGGTTAGAAAATAAATTAAATAAAAGATGATCCTGAGCAACTCTCATTTATTCAGTAAGATTCTGGCTTTTCTGAAGAAATAAACCTTAGGAATGTGACATATTATTCAGGTCAATAAAACAAAATAAAATCCAAAATGCAGCTAAATTAATGAATGCTCTTTACAGAATGCATGATTTGAATTACCTGGCATACCTCTTAGCAAAAAAAAAATCTATACAAAGCCAAATATAATGGGGGAGGGAGGCAAAGCCCCAGAAATAGGGAAAAATTTTAAATATTGCTCTCATAAGCTTAGAATGTGACTGGAGTAAAAGGTATTGTATTAGCCTGCATTTTATGAAGGATATGAGGATCGAAGCTCAAATGCCTGTCATTATTTAGTGACTTCAGTTCTCACGGATTTGCCACATAAATCTAGAAAACCACACATTTTATGAGGAACAGACTAAAACTAAGAGACAAAAAATCAGGACATTCTGTGAAAGCCTGGACAGTTGAGAGGTATGACTGATTTGCTGCAAGGTCTCTGTTGTTAACAAGCTTCCTGAACTATGCTTTCAGACCATGAAACTTTCAACATGACGTCTGACAGGGAAGGAATGAATATTGTTCTTAAATGTTATTTTATTTTAGAGTGTTACAAAGGAGTAACCCAAAACAGGCACACACATACATGCCCAGGCTGACACAGTCTCTCTCTCTCTGAATTCCCCACCCACACTGCCTCCAACACTGTACTAGTCTCGCTGCTATTTTTCTGCTATGTTAATCCAAATATTGGACTAGTTGCCTCCTCTTTCCCACAAATGTTGCAACCCCCGGTCATGCCAGTTAATACCTCCAACAGAGTGTATATTACCAGAAAAAAAAAAAAAGACAACAAACTTATATACACCGTACTGCTAGCAAAACTACACTTTTACTGTGAAGTACACGGAATAAACTTTTTAAGTTTCAGTAATAAATCGCACACTGAAAACACCAAGCAAAATGAAAAATTACTTAAATTTCTACAAAATCTTTTGAGCACAGTTTAAAAAATCAACTACTTATTGAGCGAAACTCAAAGCCTGACTTTGGACACATTATGTAGAGCAGTGGGCACCTAGAACATGTTTGTGCAGTACTAATACATTTTAGTCTAAACATGTATTACAACTTCACCTCAGCTCAAAATACAAGACGCAACTTAATCAAGAGCCGGAGATATGCTAAAGTAATGATGTGACAGAGTCCATCATTTGCCACTGTGATAACATGCTTAAACTGCGTTACAACAGCATTATGGAAACCCTTGCATATCAGCCAAGTAAATATCACTGGGGAGATACAGCAGCTAAGCTAAAATCGAAAATCCTACTTTTCTATAAAATGATGGCAGTCTAAACTGACAGTACACAATACAGCTTCCACCCCCTCAAAAAATGCATCTGCCTTAAAATTCATAGCGAAAGCCATTACTTTAAAACAACAACGTGCCTCCAACAATCAAGGACTACTGTCAGAAAAAAAATCTAAAGTGCTCCTAGTACACAGAATGGAACCTCTCATTTCCGTCTCCCTCCCCCACCCAGGCCAGCAGAGCAATAGCACAATAAGTAATACTTTACTGTTTCAATGTACTCTGCCTTATTGTAAAGCATCTTACATAACTCCATACTGAAATATTTCCCTTTATAAGATGTCAGAAGCTACAGCGGACGCCTGTCAAACCTCACACTAATTTGTGGTCACTTTGTTTTTGCCAAAGGGGATGACTATACACTTTTTGGCGTTTAGCTTGAGGCCATGGCTCTGGCACCAGTTGTCTGTTTCTATGAGGCCCTTTTGGAGGATGCTTGTGTTGGCTGGAGAGTCGATTATGGCGCCCAGTTTGCAGTCATCTGTGAACTTGGTCAGCCACTGTCCTTCCGTGTTGGCCTGTACCTCTGAGAAATATATACCCAACAAGAGAGGTCCCAGGACTGAGCCTTGTGGGACGCCACTTGTAACTGGTTTGGAGTCTGACATGGCTCCAGCAATTCTAACCATGTGGGTTCTGTCCTTGAGCCAGTTTGCAACCCATCTAGTGACATAGGGGTTTATATTTAAGCTGGTGAGCTTATCTATAATGCCCAAGTGGGGTATTGTATCGAAGGCTTTTGAGAGGTCCAGGTAGGCTGTGTGGACCACCTTCCCCTCGTCAATGGCCTTGGTGACTGTTTCAAAGAAATTGACCAGGTTTAAGAGGCAGGATCTGCCCTTAACAAAGCCGAACTGGGTAGGATCCAGTGTCTGTAGGTCCCCAATATCTTTATTTATGTGGTCCATCATGATCCTTTCCATAGCTTTGCAGACCAAGCTAGTCAGGCTTATGGGTCAATAGTTTCCAGGATCCGTTAAGGCACCACCTTTGTGGAGAGGGACCACTGTTGCTGTGCACCACTCTTTGGGTACATATCCTGTAGTAAGGCTGAGATTGAACAGTAGTTTTATGTTTGGATTTAGCTCTTCTTGGAGTTTATGTAGGATGCAGCCCGGGACACAGTCTGGTCCCATATTCACCTACAGCACACATTTAGGTACCTAAAACCCAATGACCATTAAAATTGATAAAATGTGCCATTTCCATCCCACCATTTTCTTTTTCTGGTGCACAGAATATCTAAAATGAAGCCTGCATTATTAACTCTAGTACAACAGAAGATCCAAAGCGTCAGAAGTCATAACGTCACAGGCCTCCACAACACAGCAGCTGCAGGCCCCAGCATAATCAAGCAGCCAGGTGTATGTCGTTCCTAAACAAATTCAATAGCAAGTTTCAGGTCAGCCCATAGACATTAAGTAACCAGCTGCATGACTCACCATCACCCCCCCCATCAAATTCTAAATGCAAAACAAAATCAAGCAACTGCAATCTGCAGCCCTTAAAAATGTCAGATAGCTATATAAAACTAAGCCAACACTTCATCTATATAAACAATTAACTGGACACATTAAAAAAGCAAGAAACAATTTGAATTTTCTTTCAAAAACTGAACTCTTGCACTGAACCTCTTTTCTTTTAGATATAATATTCCAATAAGAACAGAAAGAAATAAAACCTTAGGTGAGCAGCAGCAACCGCCCATACTTGCAACATTTGAGAAAAACAGGACATGAGCGACCTTCAAACTCTTGACCTGAACCAGTCTGGCTTCATTGAGGGTAGATCAAGCTTACTGAACCTGGTGGACTTCGAGAATGTCACCAACATCCTGGATGAAGGCACAAATGTACATACTGCCTATCTTGATTTAGTCAAGGCTTTTGTCACAATCTCCCACTTGGGTATCACTGACAAACTGTAACTCATACATCACTAGACAGGTAGCCAACTGGCTCACTGACAGAACGCATGTTGTCAAAGTTGGGGATTCCACCTCTACCAGTAGACCAGTTACCAGTGGCATACCACAAAGATCTGTTCTGGGCCCTCTAACTGTTTGGAATCTACTTCTCTGAAGTCCAGGCAAAAGCAGATGGCCTGTGGCTTACTAAATTCACTGATTGTAAATCATGGAGTCCCAAAACAATGTTAACATATTACAGGAGAGACCAGCAAACAAATGATTGATGCCAAAACCACGGACTAAAAACTAAACACAAAAAAGTGCATTAGCCCCTTTGGCAAGGAGGAAGTCCCTGCAAATTACAATATTGACAGCCCCCGCCCCCCCCCCCGCAAAGCACAAACACAGTGGTGCAAGATTTGGGAACACAGGTTGATCTAAACTCCAATCATTATGCGTCCACAGAGGTAAGGAAAGCCTTCTACATTGCTTGTCTCATAAGAAAGAGCATCTCATCCAAGACTAAGGATGTTATAACTCATCTGTCTCGACCCTCATCGGATCATTAATAGCATACAACGCTCCCTTTTTGCATGCACCTCATTAGGCACTTGCAGCAGCTGGAGAGACCACAGAGGCTTCTTGCCAAAAAAATTCAAGGCCTCCAAAACATGACCTACATTCAAAGACTGAAAGCCCTGTCATACTCTATAATCCTACAGGCTGTTGAGAGGTGACTTGTGCCTGGCCTACAGAGCAGTCCCTGACTCTAATTTCCTAATGGAAATGCTGCACATCCACAAATCAAACAAAACAAACGTCACTAGCTCCAGGGAGCTCAACCTAGCCTGTGACATTAACAGAAAATGCTGGAGTCGGACATCTACCAGATATTGCCACTCTTCTGGAATAATCTACAACTTCACATGAAGCAGAGCTACTCAATGACACTATTCAACTTTAACCTGGGGGGGGGGGCACCTATGTCTCTCACAGACAAGGGTAGTCTGTGCTGATCACACACCATCTAACCAATGTCATATAGGGAACACAGGTATAACTTGGCCAGGCTTGTAAAGGCCCTAAGGCCATTAGCCTACTAACCTATTATGAACCTATAGGATGCACAAGAAGCAAGTCCCACCCACGTCCATCCATATGCCACCCTCAATACAATTTATGCAGCCTATTCCCACTCACAGGAATGTACTGAAATATTAAAGTCTGCCTTATTGAAATGCAGTAACAAAACAGATTTTTTTTTAAATTACATTCTGTATTTCAGTTTACTTTCCTCAGGTAATGAATGGATTTATTTTAAGTAGGTCTGACATTCCTTTACTCATGCTACCCGCAGATTCCCTGATCCATCCTTTTACTCCCAAGTATTTTGTGAACATTGTGTTCCTATAATGTGCTGATACAATACTGCAAACTTAACAGCACTCTGCAGAGGTTACTAATTGCAAAGCTCATGTATTGGTAAGGGGAGGCTGCAAACCCTTAGTCGCCAAACTGGTAGTAAAATATCTACTTCATACTAATAATTACAGCTGGATTAAAAGTGAGATGCAGCCCCTCCCCCCCTACACACAGCTACAGATTAATTTTAATAAGGTCAGAGATGTGCAGCAAGCATTGTAATTTAATGTTACCAACACATCAAAGGTCAGCGATGTACAGCAAGCAACATAGTAATTTAATGTTACCGACACATGACATCTACTTATTTTACTAAAAATCAATTCACCTATCTGATTTAACAGTGAAATAACCTGCATAATATTAAATAGTACAGCAACTAAGCAACTTATTGCACAGTTTTTGTGAAGAGTTAATCGCATGTTACAGTCTTAATAGCGCAAGCTATTTCTGTTCAGAAGTTTAAAATTTGACATCTACATGTCACTGCTGCAGTCGATCATTGATGCTGGGACTGTCAGTCACGAAGCTTTTGTCCTATAACATGTGCAGAATTTTTCTTCACAACTGACAATATTCCCACATGAAAACATATTTCCTAGGTACATCAGGTGGGGAGCCACAACCTCTGGATCCACCAAGAAACACATAACCAAAGCACGACTAAACACTTTCCTTTCTAGCTCATACAGTCTGCTTATATATATATATATATATATATATATATATATATATATATATATATATATATATATATATATATATATGGTAGCTACTGCTTAGTGAGGGAAAAGACTTCAGAAAACTAAATCCAAGTACAGCTATGCACGCTATTTAAAGAGAGACACCTGTATAATACATCGTGTAAAATTCCTTTAAAACTAGTCCTAAATTTACAGACAGAAGTTCTGTAACACACAATGTTTTTACTGAAAAGTTATTTATGCAAATATCTCTTAAGCTTTTAAAACATTCCTCGCCTATATTTAAAATGTCTGTTAACTACCCCCCTTAGTCTACACTTAGTTGATTATAAATGGAGCAGCTCAAGTGTACATCTGACATAACCTCCCAAAAAAATCTACACCATTCCCAAGGACTTGTCCACGAAATGAAAAAAAGAGAAGCAGCAAACACCACACACAACTAATTTGCATTAAAAATAAAATTCTCTGAGCAAAAAATGTTCGCAATATGTTGCCCCCCCCAAAAAAAAAAAAAAAAAAAAAAAAGTTAACCGCCCGCGTACTTTGAATATGAAAAAGAAACCTGCTCAATGGATTTTGGGGAGAAAAAACAGCGAGGTTCAAAAATCCTCAACTACAGCCCGCCCCTCAGGAAGCACCCGGCTTGCAGCATTATTGCCATCATTATCACAGCAGTCAATCTGATGCAACTGACTCCGATTCAATTTTACATTTCGCCACCTCCTTTATATGCACCCCGACAGAGTTTATAAGATCTCCCATGGTTCTGGCAACCATGCAAACTACTTACTCAGTCCTGACCGCCCTGTAGACCATCCCTAATCAAAACACAGCAATGCTACCTGTAGTAATATACATCACTCTTCCCGGCAGACAAACCCGACTTTCGGGTCACTTCCTCCCGCATCCAACCTTGAGGAAGAGCCAAGCACTCCCAGCATTTCCTTTCCATGCCTCCCTCCAGGCCAGTGGTCTAGAGCAGCCGCACTCCTGCTCGTTTTTAAAAACTCCACAAAGAAAAATAAAAGAACTTGAAAAGTTGAAACAAGGACATTTTTTTTGCTTGTATTTCTTGGTGTCCTTGCAGTATAAGCTTCCATGTAGCATAAAGTGTTACTATTTCTGCGCAAGGTGTGTCACTTGGTTCAACTACATTTTTTTCTAATGAAATCCAATTAGAAGCAGTTTGAATGCTGCCATGCAAGCATCCCTCATTTACAGAAGTCCGTAAACACAGCTTATTTGCAAAGAATAAAAAGGCGCAGGAAAATAAAAAAAATAAAATAAAAAATAAATCAAGAATAAAAAGGAACAAGAAAATTAAAGTTAAAATAGCTTTTCCACTAAACGTTCGACCTTGAGCACAGACCTTGGATCGTTGATCATGGCTTCCAGTTTCTTTTGCCGATTTTCTTTAAAAAATCCTATGTAAGCTATACCTAACTCCACTGTGAAAATAAAGTTGAGAAGGTAGTTAACAAAGTTCAGGTACCTCTTCAATTAAATTTTCATCAGTGGAGTTAAGCTATGCTTGTAAACATAGTCACGTTGACAGACGGCACTCGGATGTAATGCACAAGAATAGCTCTCGCCTCAGTGAGCACTCGGGTGTAACCATAGATGCGTCCTGTGACGGTACTTGGGGTTAATGAGATATATATATGAAGTGCAGTCAGACATCAGGTCCACACTCTGAACCTCCTTCCTCCACAGCTGCACTGTTCTGCCTTGCTACAAAACAGAGCATCACATGTGGACACAGCCTAATATTGGGGGGGATATATAGGGACAGATCATAGATAAGCCTATTACAAACCTATGAGGTTTGTGCATGATACATTTCACATTACCATGACTGTTCTGAAGGTGGTGGGGTCTGAAACTCATGTGTCTACCATGACTTCATTACTTCCACCTTCAGCTATTTGCAAGACATATACATGTTTGGAGGAACAGAGAAAACACTATGATGGCTTAAATCTTGTCATTCTGTGCAGATCTGCACAGTTGACAGGTATGGCCCACTGCCCACAGGGCCAGATTCTATGCCCATAGCAGTTGTTCAGCAGGACATCATTACAGCGACAAGTCTTGATGGCACATATAAATATTTCAACATTGTCTGTCCCATTATTACAGACCAAGTATTACATTCAATTACATGCATACATGTTTCACATATCTGTTTTATTATTGTGCTCTCTTCTGTGTAGTACTTGGATATCTTTCTTGTTTGTTTTTTTTTATTGTTTGTTTGTAGTATTATTTTTTTTTTTAGTATTTTTTTTTTTTTTGTGTTCTCTCTCTCTCTCTCCACTACAGGGGATTGAGCTGGTTTGAATAGGTTGCAGTGTGGCTTTTTAGGTGATGCTCATGATCAGGTGATGGCTTCTGAACCTATTGGTGTTCCCCACTTGCTAATTGCATGCAGCCAGCTGTGTAGTACTTCCAATAGCCAATGTCATAGCAATGCACTACTATAAATGACTACATCATCTGGGCATTGTTCCTTTACCTTTCCTGTATGGAAGATATCATTCCTGTGTGTGGGCAACAGTTTTACAGACAGCAAGTAGCAATACCTCTTACAACAGGGCTTGTGGACTCAGGCCAACAACATGTTTGGATAAGGTTCCAGACCTACAGACAGTGTGAGTATTGCTGTTATATGCATTGAATTCTGCTAGTTTTACAGGGTTTGTGTGTACATGCTAGTTTTGCATGGAATGCAGTATGCATAGCTCTCAACTGTGGGTATAGCCACATGATGGCCAGATGATTGGCTGTTATGTTTTTCCTGTTCACCACACAGGTCTTGTCTCTGATATATCAGTGGCATTCTCTCCGTTGATTGCTATCAGTACATGGTAACATCCATTTGTGTTTCTGACTTCATATTTCTGAGTAAGGGTATGTTGCAACCAGTCCTGTAACACCAGCAACTTTCACAGTGTATAACAGCAATACTGCAAATATGGCCCTGTGTTCCAGCCTCTGTCCTCCACCTATATACCAGGCTTTGTCCAGATGTCATGCAGTAACAGGTTGTTAGGTAATGGCCTATCATTATTTAGTATTGGCATTCCTGCTATAATTCTAGTGATGTTGCAGACTCCCACACAAATTGTGGGCTGGGGTCCATATATATGAGGGCTACAGCTGGACAAAATGTGTGTGGCCTTGTACAGTCCGGAAGTCAGTGTATAGAAAACAATGTTATATGCCCTTGTAAGACATTTTATGGGGGTGGAGTGTTACATGTTTTAACCTAAGCTGTTACAAGATGTGAGGGATATCAGTAGTAAGAAACATTAGGGTATATAGCTGTACATTTTCATACGTTTCACCATGGGAACAGTGGTGGGCTAGAGCTTACTGTCTTAGACACAGTTCTGTTTATCAGTGTGATAGTGACATTTTAAGTTAAGCATTGTTATGTAACAGATGCATTTAGATTGTGAGAACTAATACTTTTCCCCCTAGGGGTTGAGTACAAAGTATAATTGGAGGCTGCTGAACTGCATCTGTAATTAAGTGTTGATTGGCTCTTATCATCAAGGCAAGTATTTTTTTTTAATGTTGTACTACTTTAAAGCCTTAGCCTGGACAGCAAAGTATGTTATGTTTTTCAGATTACTGTATCAAATGTTTTGTTTGAGAGTTGCATTAATCAGTTATGTATTTCAAACACCTAACTGCTATAAGAAATGGAATAAAAACTGAAATAGTACACAAACAAACATTTTTATGTATGCAAACTTGTGTGTGGTATCATGTCCTTTGCATTGTGTGTGGCTATATGTTTCATGTAATAACTCTCATTTGTAGGAAAGAATCAAACACTGGCCATTTTAAAAGGTGGCAACTGTAGGAATAATGGCAATTTGATATGCTGTGCACCCTCTATATATACCCTTCTTATACATATCTATAAGTAGTAACAGTGGCGGCTGGTGACTTCAAATCACAGGGGGGCTGCAGGAGACAGCTGAATGGGTGGGGTCAAGGGGAGGGGGTGTGGTCAACCAGAAAGGGGAGGAGCTATGCACAAAACCACAAAAAACTAACTTTAATTAAATACGCTGCCCTGGGTGGCAAACCATCATTATGAAAGTCCAACCAAGACAAAAATAAGAGAAGAAGAATAAAAATATTTCAATGCATTGGCTGCATGACAGCTTACTTAATATCTAGATGGAAACAAAAGGTTGTGAGGCATGAAAAAATAAATTACTTTGTAAATACATTACTGGAATGCCAGTCAAAATCAAGTATAAGAAAAACCAGAAGCACTCAACTCAAACCACTTCTCCTTGCACTGCAGTTCTAATTATAATATATTCAGCTTTATTAAAGTACCAAGTAACATGCTGAAAGTAGAAATCTATGTGATGCCCCCACTTGTAAAAATGTTTCTTATCCAAAAAAGACCTGCTGCCTGACATGTTTCATGGGGAAAACATGATAAAAGTAAAAATGAAAAGCAAACAAGAAACAAACTCAAGATACATTGCTTAAAGGATTACTGTACAGGTTATGGACCACACATGATTGGCATTCTGTTTAGTTTACGGGTAAAGTCTGTAGAGATGACTGGAAGACTCCAACAAGTGTAATGAGCTTTTTAAAATAATGGAATCCTGTCCTTTAATACCCAAGGCTTATACATTATCTAGTCAAGTATTCTCTGCATGGCAACAACAGAAAGGCTTTCAATGTTGGCAATTCTTTAACAGTATGCTTATTAAAGCTTACTTGCATCTTACGATCTCAGACAAGCTTACCTTATGGTCATTAAAGCATTGCTACTTAAACACAGAGCAACAGGCACTTTGAGTAATAAGCATAAATCTGAGTAATAAGCATAAATCAACAGTACAAAAATATGACAGAAACCAGACCATTCTGCAAAATCAAGGACAGATGAAAAGCCACTGTAGTACTTATGCAGTGTGTCCTCCCCATCCAAGGTGGATACAACTACTCCTTGCCTTGCTTGGACACATCCAGAGTCACTACATGGGGAAGTGGGGTGCAACAAGCATGTCACAATTTGAAATTTTTCTGGCTGACTGTGATGGCCCTTACACATTTGTCATACCTCTCAACCTCAAGAGCAAGAAATCTGGACAAAGCCATACGCAGAAGTGGGACAAAGGCCCAAAAATAAGGACAATTTTTAAATATTGCTCTAATAAACTTAGAAAGATAATAGAACAGGTCTTGCATTAGTATGAATTTTCTGAAGGGTATAAAATCTGAAACTCAAATGTCTGTCATTTTCTAACTTCAGTCTTTAGTGATTTGTCACTAATTTTCTAAAAAACACAACTTTATGAAAAATGGACCAAAAATGTGATGCAAAAATATAAAATAGACACACAATACAGCTGCTACCTGCCAAAGAAGGGACACTTTAATATTAGTACTGCTACTTTGAGCAGCTGACAAAATAAAAGAATCTACATGCATTTCAAGTAATCTATAACTTTGATTATTACAGTTATTTCTTAATTGTAAACCCTCCATGTTTTCTTCCAAAATTGCTATTTTGTGGAGGGATTATTAGGGGGAAGAGCAACATTTTGAGCCAAAAATTGGGGACAATTGAGAGGTTGGCTATGCCTAATTCTATAAAGCAATTTATTTGCATGTACCTCTCAACCTGTTAATGCAGTAAATCTGAACAAGGCCAAATATATTGGGGGCACATATAAACAGTACTAAAATTGCTCTTGTATAAATTGAGACAGTTGATAGAACAGCTCTTACTTTAACATGCATTTTTCTGAAGGTTATGAAGTCTGAAACTTATTATTTAGTGACTTAATTCCTAAATGATTTGCCAGAAAACTACAAATTTTATGAAGAACAAACCAAAAATAAGAGGCAAAAATCTATTCATTCTTTGAAAATCTGGACAGTTGGGAGGTATAGTTCAGCTGGGCCTGTCTGAGTTTGCTGCCCTTCCCCCCTGACAAAATAATGGTTGAATGGAGCCTCTGCAGCCATTCCAATGAACCATTACTTGGCTATTTCACTCCATTTACCATAAACACTAATGTGCATACTGCTTTACTTCTATGATGAGTTGGACTTCATTTGAAAGTTTTATTTTGTATTTTACAGCACAAACACTAAGTCATCTGTTAAACAAAGCAATGCAGTCTCACAATGAAAACTTAGCATTAAAACTTCTCTGCCCTAGAAACTCACATTCATTGAAACAGCATTGAAACCCACATTCAAAGAAAATACATTTTGCCAGTGGCAGATAAAGATTAATTTTGGGCTGTTTTCAAATCATAGGCCCCTTGCATATGAAACATACATGTGCTCTTTGATACACCTTCCTCATTGTACTAAAATTATATTCCTTGTACAATACAGTACACTTGTTGGAGGGTGTTTTAAATTTGTTTTGAACATTTTTCCAGTAAGCAATGAAACAAACCATATGCACCCATAATGGCAAAGCTGCCCAGTTGAGAACATTTATCATAAAAAAGTCTACTCAGACTTCCACAGTCCACCATTATTAGTAAATATACACAATTCTACAGTCCACCATTATTAGTAAATATGCACAATTCCACAGTCCACCATTATTAGTAAATATGCACAATTCTACAGTCCACCATTATCAGTAAATATGCACAATTCTACAGTCCACCTTTATCAGTAAATATGCACAATTCTACAGTCCATTATCAGTAAATATGCACAATCTCTGAAGTAAGTCATCTAAATAATTCCACATTAAAGAAATCTGTAACTAATGAAGCGGTTGCTGCTAGCAATCACCTTTATATTTCATGGTTTCATCGAAAAATAAAGTGTCTGTTGCCCTCAGGAATAAATTGCCTATATTACATTAAAAATGATAAGCTAGTAATAATATTGCAAGAAGAAATGGATGGCAAACTGATAACAGACTCATAGTTAGTATCTTCACCAAGGAGAACATTCTCAGTACGGCAGCATCCACCCCTTGTGGGAGTAGAACCCACAGCCTTCTGCATCAAAAGCAAGTACACAACCTGTTGTGCTATAGTATTAACTAGGCAAAGCACTAAACTTCTATTCCCCTGCAGCTCTCAGCTCCTTGTAAAATCTACTCAATACTCAACTGCATCTCAACTTCGCAGCTCAAGAAAACTGGAAAAAGCCAAAATGTATTGGGGGGGGGGGTCAAAAGCCCAAAAACCAGGGACACATTAAACATTGCTTGTATAATCTTGGAAAGTTGCTAGAATAAAATGTTGTGCTGCCACCATACATTTTACTGCCAAGGTCCCTGAGCAAAAAACAGTCAGAGTAACATACCACTACGCCACATCAGCTGCTTTGTAAAAGAGAGGAAGACTGAAACTGAAATGGCTATCATTTAGTGAATTCAGTTCTCACCATAGCTGTCAACCTCTTAGTACAAAACACCTGGACAAACCCAGTAATGAGGGAATACAGCCCTCAAACATATTCAGTGAATTCAGTTCTTGCCATAGCTGTCAACCTTAGCACAAAAACCTGGACGAAGCCAATAATGGGGAATACAGTCCCAAAAATAGGGACAAATTTAAAATATTCATCTTATAAACTTAGAAAATTGCTAGAAAAAAAGGTTGTGCTACTATGTATTCTGAAGAACATGAAGTTTGAAATTCAAATGCCGGTCAGTTTTACTGCTGACAGAACAAAAACAATTTTCAGCAGAGACGCAGGGATTAATACTGCAGACACGTCTTTGTAAAATGACAGGGCACCAGAGCAAATCCACACAAACACAGGAAGGAGATGCAGACTCCACACAGAAGCCACCCCAACCAAGAATCAAACCAGAAAACCTATAGCTGTGAGGCAACAATACTACCACTGCACCATCAAATATGCAAGGAATTAAACATTCAGAAACCTGAAGTCTGAAATTCAAATGCCTGTCAATTTTACTGCGGACAGAACAAAAACAATTTTCAGCAGAAATGCAGGGATTAATACTGCAGACACGTCTTTGTAAAATGGCAGGGCACCAGAGCAAATCCACACAAACACAGGGAGGAGATGCAGACTCCACAGAAGCCACCCCAACCAAGAATCAAACCAGAAAACCTATAGCTGTGAGGCAACAATACTACCACTGCACCATCAAATATGCAAAGAATTAAACATTCAGAAACCTGAAGTCTGAAATTCAAATGCCTGTCAATTTTACTGCGGACAGAACAAAAACAATTTTCAGCAGAGACGCAGGGATTAATACTGCAGACACGTCTTTGTAAAATGGCAGGGCACCAGAGCAAATCCACACAAACACAGGGAGGAGATGCAGACTCCACACAGAAGCCACCCCAACCAAGAATCAAACCAGAAAACCTATAGCTGTGAGGCAACAATACTACCACTGCAGCATCAAATATGCAAGGAATTAAACATTCAGAAACCTGAAGTCTGAAATTCAAATGCCTGTCAATTTTACTGCGGACAGAACAAAAACAATTTTCAGCAGAGACGAAGGGATTAATACTGCAGACACGTCTTTGTAAAATGGCAGGGCACCAGAGCAAATCCACACAAACACAGGGAGGAGATGCAGACTCCACATAGATGCCACCCCAACCAAGAATCAAACCAGAAAACCTATAGCTGTGAGGCAACAATACTACCACTGTGCCATCAAATATGCAAGGAATTAAACATTCAGAAACCTGAAGTCTGAAATTCAAATAAATGCCTGTCAATTTTATTTAACATTTGTTAATCAGGACAGTCTGACTTGGAACAAAAAAACAATTTTCAGCAGAGGCCCAGGAAGAAATAATGCAGACATGTCTTTGTAACATGGGAGGACGACACAAAAGCAAACCCACACAAACACAGGGAGAAGATACAGACCCCACAAAGAAGGAACCCCAGCAAAGAATCAAACCTGAGAACCTGCAGCTGTGAGGTAACAATGCTACTACTACACCATCAAATATCAAGCATTGCAACATTTACAAACCACAGATATTATGAGGAACAGATCAGATCAAATATGAGGCAAAAATCTGCAATTTTTTTACAAATGGTGGTGGGTAGGGAACTCAAGTCTTTAACACCTGCATACAGGGTACAGGATTCAAGCCTGAGGTATTCCCTACCACACCACCATGAGCACCTGGGGCATTTTCACACACACAAACACACACACACACACACACACACACACACACACACACACACACACACACACACACACACACACACACACACACACACCTAATATACATGAAAAGCAAGTACCATACACACACACAACTAATATAAACAAAAAGCAAGTACCATACACAACTAATATAACATAAAAGCAAGTACCATATCATACACAACGTATAAAATAAAAGCAAGTACCATACACATCATTGTAAAAGTAAAAAGCACCATACACTTACCTGTCCGTTGAAGTTCTCCTTCTCCATAATATCCAGCTAACCCGCGCAATACTCCCAAGACCCGCGAGATCCCTGACATCAAACAAACCTCCCAACGAGAGTCCGAGACTGTTCTGACTGCTGCTGTTGCAGTCCGGCCCCGAGACATCATCCCAGCAAGTCTGTGCACTTTAAAAGTGCACAGACGTCTCCATGTGTTCCCTATGGGTCCTGCCGGACTGCCTGGAGCATGCGCATAGACGCACAGTAGTCGGGACTACTGCGCGTGCGTGAAGTCCGCGAAAATTTAAAAAAATATTTTTTTTCTATTTTTATTTCATTCTGAGGGGGCTGCAGTTTGGCAGACCGATAGCACGGGCCGCCCCTGAGTAGTAATATATTTCTATATGTATGTATGTGTATATACATATATACATATATATATATAGATATATATATATATATATATATATATATATATATATATATATATATATATATATATATATATATATATATATAAATATATATATATACATATATTTGTGTGTGTGTATGTATCATTGGAATGTTTACTGCTTCCACGTTGTACATTCCTTATTGTAGACTGACTGTTATGCAGTAATATATTTCTATATGTATGTATGGGTATATACATATATGCATATATATACATATATATATATATATATATATATATATATATATATATATATATATATATATATATACATATATTTGTGTGTGTGTATGTATCATTGGAATGTTTACTGCTTCCACGTTGTACATTCCTTATTGTAGACTGACTGTTATGCATGATAGGTTAGAGATATCAGCCTGACATCTTACAGTTGAGATGGCTTACTGTTCACTTGTTGTGGTTATGTTGTGCAGGGTCCTGGGTACAAGACTTGCAAGTGCTGGTTATTGTGTTGCAAGGCAAATCTGTTCAGCTGTGAAGGAAGGGATAATAGCAATAATTACAAGAGATCCCTATTTTGGGCCCCTTCACCCCCATTAACAGTGCCTTTGGTCAGATGTTTTGTAGTGAGAGGTTCTGAGTGTGGATCCAGTGTGCAAATGCAATACACACACACACACGCACACACACACACACATATATATATATATATATATATATATATATAGAGAGAGAGAGAGAGAGAGAAAATTTATGTCTACATATATATATATATATATATATATATATATTAAATATATATATGTGTGTGTGTGTGTGTGTGTGTAAATATTATTATAGCAATTATTAAAATAGAAGGTTGCCTCTCCATTGTTATTTTCTTGTTATAATACCTCTGCATTTCTCTACACCAATAACAACTTGTCCTTTATTTGCTTGTATATTTATATATTTTTGTTTGTTTGGTGCTGTTTTGATTTTTATTTTGATTGTTGCTCTTTTTATTGTAATTTACTAGTCTGTTAATGGAGCTTTTCTCCTCGGGCCTCTGCTGAAAATGGACATTGTATCCAGCCAGACTAGCCCGGTTAACAAATGTAAAATAAAATAAAATAAATAAAATATATATATGCACATACATACAGCTACATGTATAAATATATTTTCCCTACTGTTGAATGACTGTGCTGCATGATATGTTTTAAAAAATATCACATTTATGTACAGCTTAAATGACTTAGTGATAAATCACTGTGGCTATGGTGTGCAGGGTCCTGGGTTCGAGACTTGCAAGGGCTAATTATTTTGTTGCTGGGCAGATCAAGGGCTGTTAGATACAGAGTGATTAAGGCACTTTTAAGTGGTTGTAAATGGGTTTGTGCGGTGGTAAGCAATGCTAACTTCCGGCTAAATATGCTTACAGACAGTTAGCCTGACAGTGCTTAATCTGTGTAGCCATTGCTTTCCACCACACAGACAGGCTTAAACCCACTTACTACTGCTTAAAAGTGCTTACTCCCACTCTAATTTCTTTAAAAGAAAAGAAAAAATGGATGATAGTAAAGTGGTGAAAAGGGGGGCATGCAGAGGGAAAAACCATAGGGAAAGTAGCTAAGGATGTGCAGGACAGGTGTAGGGAAGGTCCATAGCTGTCCATTTCTTCTACAGCAACAGCTGTGCATATGTTCTGAATTTGGAGATAGATTTGGACACTCAAACCCCTGAGAGAGGAGTGAGGACAACAGTAATGTGTTGTGAAGCCAATTAGACCAGATTACATGTGTCCAGTGGACACATGTGCAAAATGGACAGCTATGTATTGGGGTGAAATTTTTTTTTGGAAATATATTTCACTTTTTTTTTAAGGTGAGAATAGGATGCTGGGGAAGGATAGTAGGTATATTTGGGGAGGTAGGTTGGGTAGGAAGAAAGACAAGACAGCATACAGGGGTGGTATATGACATGTGGGGGTAAACACCTTGGATGAAGAGGGGTGTTTGGAAATCGGAAGCCCATGAGCCCCCAAATGGAAATAGTGGGACTGAGGTCCTCATCCATGGGCATTCACCACTGTACCTTCACGGAAGGTAACTGTGCTGAGGGGTGAGCAGGAGGGGCAGACTGACCCTCTAAATGTGCCATGTGGCCCTCAAGCTGGCATAGCAGATCTCCAAATTCCCTTCGTTGCTTGCTACACACAAATCCCCAGACCTGACTTCAGGTGACAGGATCCTGTCTGCACCCGCTCCCAATGGGGGATGAGCCCCATCCCCTGAGGCGGTTCCACCCAAAGGTGGTACAGGACCAGAAGATGAGGAGATCCCAGAGTGGGTCCCAGGCATGCTGGGGCCCGGTGCCACAGCCAGATGAGGTGGAGAGGTGAGGCCGCTGGGACCACCCTTCCCATACGTGCTATGGTTTTGCAGTTTTAAAACATATGTGGGTTAGTAATAGTCAACACAATCCAAGATTAGTTATAATAGTATGCATAGATATTCCCATTAACTCAAAACACCAGATATGGAACAGTTGCATAGCAAACAGAACATATGCACATATGGAACCACAGTGGCCATTACAGTGGCATGCAGGTTACATTGATAGCAACAGGCCACCAATGATAGTATTTCAACATGGAACATTAATAGAAACACATTTCAATATTTATTGAACAATAGGACATATGTCCCAACAGTAGGTTTGGTGTAAACATACCTATTGATTTGTGTATTTAGATTATTGTTGCAGATATGGTGGGGGTGAGAGATGTCAGTTAACTTATATATCCTTGTAGTACACACAACTTTAATGATCATTGCTCAAATCATTAAGGTACAGGCATTATTACATTACCCTATGGCCTTGGTTTGGGCAGTGGTATGTTTGTACACAGTGTATACTTCAACTGTCTTATAGCAAAATCCTTACATCTCTTACCTGGTAGACCTGTGGAGGGAATGTTTGTTAACACTACCTGACTGTTTCTACACACATTCCCAGATTAAAAGTTAATGTTATGCACATACCTCTCAATCTCTTAATGCACACACTCTAGACAAAGTTTGACAACATGGTGGTACAAATAGGGACATGTTTTGAATATTGCTGTCATAAGCTTGGAGAGTTGCATGAGTGAAATGATTTGTTTTAATATACATTTTCTGAAGGTTTTGAGGTCTGAAAATCAAATGTATGTCACTATTTTGTGACTACAATTCTGAGATCATCCCACTGATTTTCCAGGGGGGCAGAGGAATGGGCAGAAAATCTGAGACAATTATCTGGACATTCTGAAAAATCTGTACAGTTGAGAGGTATGATTATGCATGCAGCTTATTACCACTCCCAGGATTCGAACCATGACTGTGTCTGCTAAAAATACAACAATTTAAGTCACAGTATAGTGTGCTATTTTGATATTGCTGTCTATCTCTTCCGCATTTTCTAATTCTCTCTTGGTTGTACAGTCTGATCTTGTACTTACAACAGTCTTATACAGACATTCCTAGACATTTTTTTATGTAGCACAGTGTGGTTAACAGTGGTTAATACAACATTACTATTCAGAGAATGCAACAATAAATGCCATGCAATACCAGAGTAAACACAACCAGGCCAGGATTTAGAGCTTTATTGCCAGGCAGTTACAGTTTTATTTAAATATGATCTATATGGGACTATTACTGTCATATTGTCTGCTTTATTCAGTACAACCCATACAACAGTTTTATACTGCCAGATGACTTTCTAATACTTTTATATTTATTTGGTATGACTACTATAAGCAGGATTGTTACTCACCAGCCTCGCGATGCAGCCTTTGCAGCCTATATGCATGGGCCTCCTGATTCACAGCCCACTCAGCTGCAGCTGTAAAGGAAATAGAGACATATTTAGACATACCTATCCATCACATACACATGTTGGGCTTTATTAAACAGTAATGGTTTGACTACTTACACACTGCTGGGACATCACCCCTCTGCCTTGCTTCTTAGACCCCCTCATCCAAGACCTCCCTCTTAAACTGCTTCAAGTTGGCATGGTAATGCCTGACCTGCTTATCATTCCAAGGGATACCAGTGGCACTGGTGAGATCAGGGGCGAGATGGTCCCACACTTCCACTTTATATTGGGAGCCCTGGTACTGGCCCTGCAGCAGTCTCTCATCATGTTTTTTTTTTACCAGGAGTCCTACCATGACCTTGGACTCCTGTATGCCCCAGCGCTGTGCCCAGGAGTGCAATCCCTCTCCATCTCCAGCCATCCTGCCTACAGTGGGAAGCTGCAACCAGTTATGAGCTGTATTCCCACCTATGGGGTTTAAATATGGCTGTTTTCTCACCCTTTGCTGTGATTGGATGGTTTTGAATATGCTGAGCTAAGCTAAGCTACAGGCAAACCTGCTTAGCTAAGGTTGGCATTGCTTAATGGGACAGGTTCAGCAATGCTTACCAATGGGCAAATCCACATAGCTGGGCTACTTATTGCTCAGTAGTCATATTTACACAATGCTTACACCTGGAAAGCAGAGCTATGCAATGCTTTTTTTTTCATTTTATAGACTATCTGCTGTATGGCATTGATTCATCATTCATTACATACTATAAATTTGTTTACTGTCCCTGACCTCCCCCAATGTGCTTTCATAACATTTATTCATGTGTGACTATACTGTAGGGGACAATTGTGTTTATATGGGGATTTCACAACTTTATTAAACTGACACCTCACATCTGGACCTAATGCAGTACTCTGGTTAACAAATATATGCTATTTAGTAGATAACACTAAAAAAAATGTTTATGTACTGCTTTCACATGTAAAATGTGAATTGGTTACAGTGGGGATCGAACCAGGAATGGCTGCTCACAAAGCATATGCTTTAACCACTACACTACTGCAGTACTGTTTATATAGGATGTCTTTTGCTATTTAAATTATTGTGCTGTTAAATCTGGACTAAGCGTAGCTAAGCAATGGGCACACCCGTGTAGCTACACTTAAACTTTATCGCATTTATAAAAAAAAAGTTTTGTTGTGTTATTTTATCTATACCCTTCATAATATCCCTGCTAATACTAAACCTGTTATTTTGCCAGCTTTCTGCTTTGTGGGACAATTGTACCTTTTGGCTTTGTCCACATTTCTTACTCTGACTGGTTTGGAGGTATGTGCTATGTGTTTATGCTGCCTGTGTTATCCTAATAACTTTTGGCTTGTAGCATACCTCTCTACCTCTTAGAGCAAAATATCTGGACAAAGCCTACAATGATGGGGGGACAAATAGGGATAGATTTTAAATATTGCTCTTACAAACTTAAAAAGTTGATAGAATAATACGTTTTACATTAGCATGAATTTTTTGACAGATGTGTGGAGTCTTAAACTCAAATGTTTTGTCATTATTTAATTACTTCAATCCTCAGCTATTTGCCAGACATGTACACATTTTAGGGCAAACACACCATAAATATGAGGCAAACATCTGGGCATTCTGCAAAAATCTGTACAGTTGAGAGGTATGCTTGGTAGGGATGATTGTCTCTTTTGCCTTTGACGACATATATTTTTTGTTTTCCTGATGAGTTGTGGTGTTATGAGCATTCTTGCTCGTTTTTATTTGCCAAAAGGCAATTCTGGAGTGCAGAGGGCATGTGTATTGTAAGAACTCTGCTTTCAGACACATCCCCTGCATTTGTACACAGAACCATGTCCGTTTTAGAGCATGGCAGTGCGCCTTCATAAATATGCATGGAGCGCTGCCATCCTGAACAGGAACAGTCCCTGGAGAATATATAATTTTGTACATTGTTTTCCATAGACAATTTAGCAGATACAATTCTAAATACAATCCCTCAGATTAAATTCTACATACAGAATTGTATGTATATAGAAAACTAAACAGAATTTCACAGAAATTATTCTATACCAAAAATTCTGCAGATAACACTTTGTCGACAACACTCTAAACATAGAACTCAGCAAATATCACATCCAGTACAGAACTCATTAGAATACTAAACAAAGAATTCTGTAGGTAGAATTCTGAACACAATATTCGGCTGATACAATTTATGTAAAGAATCCTACAGATAGAAATTTGCAGACAGAAGTGTAAATATAGAACACAAAAATAGATTTCCACTTACTACATTAGATGTAATTATAAGCAAATCATTTTATAGCTAGAATTCTAAACACACAATTCTGCAGGTAGAATTTAAAATACAGAATGTTGTAAATAAAATTCTCTAAAAAATAAGTACAGATATTAGATCTCTAAGCACATCATTCCACATATAAAATTATAATCAGAGTTGGAAATTATTCTATAGAGTTGGAATTTTGCTGGCATCCTGTCATGCTAAGAAAATATTCAGACATTATGCAGACCTTATGACTGTGAATTAAATGTGTTTTTTTTAGTTTAACAAATTGGAAATGGAAAACATTTCCTTTTTCAGTTGTCTTAGGTCATCTACAAAATTGATTTTTCAAGAAAAGTAAGTTAAATGTGTTACACTATATATAGAGAGAGGCTTGTGAATTATTTTGACACTTCACAGTGTTTTTCCCTAAAACTTATTAAAATTTAAAACATATAACAATTATAAACAAAAAATAGAACAAAAAGTAGCTATTATAATGAAAGATCTTCATAACAGCAGGTAATAAAATAACTATTTACAAATGGTGTCTACTTAAACAGAGGAAATGATTATTTATTTAACTTATATTTCATCTCATATTATCATCATTTTTTTTTCCTTATACATCTTTAAATTTCAAACAAGAATTGTAATATGAAGTCACTCTATCTGTTCTCATCTGAATTGTAGTTAATTCCAGTTTACAAACATTATTTGCAATATTCTTAAACTCTTTCAATGTAGGAGTAGTCTAATTTTTCCAGTTCATAGTGATATATCATGCAGTAGATAGTAAACTTCAAGAAAGAAGGATATTTTGATCTGACAACACATTTAGGTATTGGAACATTAAACAAAATCAAAGATTTTAGTTAAGATAAACTTGTCATTAAAATAGCTTGCAAAAAATGCAAGCTTTCCCAGAATATCTTGAGCAATACACGATAGAACATATGTTGCCAGTCTACATTTAATTTTAACTTACATCTTCAACACCCAGGATCTTTTGTAAACATTAGTTCCACTTTAAATAAAACTTCTGCACATAAATTTCCAGGAAAATAACCTCCACTGCCATGAAAGGATAGTTTGTTTTGAAGATATTAACATTAACTTTTTATCTTCCTCAGTAGAAAGGTAATTATTAATTAAGCTATAATAATCCCAAAAAATCCTTTGTAATATAATTTTGTATTCTTGACTACTTTATATATTTTAGATAGGTGCCCTTTCCCAGTAACAGTTTGACTTTCTAGAATAATCAAATATTCTATACATTTAGGAACATAATCTCTAATAGTTAAATGCATTGACTCAAGTCTATTAATAATACATTGTCTACAAGTCTGTATATCTAACCACATTTCTTTATATCATATTTATTCATAATATAATCTATAGAGTGTACTTTCTCATAGTTCATTAGATGATGCCAGTATATCAAGTTTTTTTTCTGATTTCAGTCATTTTTGGCAAATTAAAAGTACTAATATTATTTTGTGTATAGCAGAAATGACCATATTTTACATCTTGGATTTTTATTCATAACATTTTGAATATATTTAATGTATTGGTAATGTACCTGAAAGTTATTAGTTTATTTTTGCTCTTAGAGATATATTCTCTTAACAACCAAAGAAAATTATTAATGTTTTACTGTATTGTACTGTTATTGAGTAATTTGACCTTTAAATTAGTTATTGTTCTTTACATTTTGCTGAATAGTTAGAGTTTAGCCATAGTTATCATCTTAATATTTGTAGATAATGCATATACTTCTATATCCAGCAAATCTGTATCACCTACTGTCCAATCTTTTAAGTGATGATTTAATGCTAATCTAGGTTTATTAGGAAACCAAAGAAAGTTCAACATCAATGTATTAAAATGCCTTCAGCATAAAAATAAAACTAATCTACTCTTACTCTCATTAGTTACGTATTTTTTCATTCCTCTTTACACCTCCTCATAACTAGGTCAAAATATAAGAGAAATATTTCTTGTTCAACTATATATTAGATTCTCTATGCATAGTAACTCAAAATTACAGATTTCATCTAAGTTTAAAGTTCACAATTCCCTGTTATGGGGAAACTCATTTGTTATTTAATCAGTCTATACATGTAGTTTCACTAACTGGTATAATAAATTATTTGTATATAAATTATTAATTCAGTTTATGATTTTATAATTGTTATTGAATATAAGATAATATAAATGAATAAAGTAATACTGAAGAATTTCAAATTCAGTGTCCCATAAATTAATTGATGTGTTAATATAAAATCACAGCATTACAAATATTAGTAGTATAAAATAACAGTTAAGTATATTCTATAATCATTCATGTTTTTGTATAACATATAAAATGTTACAATGGCAGGTTCAGTGATATGCAAAAAAGTACCTCCACTATCTGTGTACATAAATTATGTAATTGTCTCATAAAGATCAAGATGCAAAAACCTGTTCTGTACTTTCAGATTAGTTAGATTTCCATAAGTATCCTGTGGTTCTCCCCCCAAATTAAAAAAAAAAATCTAGAATTAGCTCTCAGCCATTCTACTTGCAAACATATCCATATTACATTACTTACACTGCCTTTGAATATGACATCAGGAAACACTTAAACATGTCATTTCTAATCAGATTAGCATGACAAGTTTGATCATTCTAGGTATTTACCTTTACTTTTTCTCCATCTTCCCCTTATCAAAGTCAGGATTATAAGATAAAATGTAGATAATTATATAGTACCATTTAAGATAATATGAGAGTCAAAAATGTATTTTCTTTTCTTTTTTTATAATATATTTAAATTGCTCAAAAACTTCTCTATCATTTTTTCCAACAGGGAATATAAATATGTTTAAATATAATTAATGCTTGTTTGCAAAAACAGAAGTAACTATAGGAAAAAAAGAAAAAAGGAAGAAAGAGAAAAAATGAAGAAAGAAAAAAACTAAGATGTTAAAGAGCATTTTAAAATCAAGCGAAGTATATTAAATGATAATAAAAGAGAATCATTAATTTACACTAAGTAGCTTTAAGATATTAAAGGTTATAAAATAATAGATTAAATCACATGTGCCTTACATATGTATGCATCCATACTCTTCCTTTTTAAACTATGATTTAATTAGAGCATTTGCTGACAGAAAGGATAATAATACCAAATAGATATATTTATACACTATGAAATTATTGTTTAGGCTAAAAAGTTTTATTTGTTCTTTAGTTTCTTCTTCTTCTCAGTTGTTTATCATTTTTATCAGCATATCTATTCATTCGAATCCATTTTTTCTGTTTGATTTAGAATTTTATTTGGCATTAGGAAAGTCATCTATAATTCTAAAGTTTCAAATATTATAATTCCATCAGTAAGAAATGCTTTAAGTCTAGCTGGAAATAATAAATGTACTTTAATATGTCTTTTTTTCAGTTCTCTTACTAAAGAAAGGAATTATTTTCTAAATGATATAACTAATTTGGTATAGTCATTGTCATACCTTATTGTATTTTCATTTATTTTAATTGGAAAATTAGTCCATGCAGTTTTTAATAACAGTTCTTTATCTTGACAGGAAAAAATCTAACAGTTATGGATCTCAGACATGGCAATGAAGAAACCACAAGTGATCTATGTGCTCTTTCAATACCAAAAGACAGAGACTCAGGTAAGTTTCAAGTCTTTGGAAGCCAAGATGTGAGAAAATTTACCATGCTGTCACCTTCTGTTTTTTTTTTTCAGGTAAATCACAAATGTGAATATTGTTTCTTCTAGACCTATTTTGAAGGTCATCAATTCTTTTAGCAAAAAAGTTTTGCTTTAATAAAAATTCTATATTGTGTTGTTGTTCTGATACCATTCCTTCTGTATATCAATCTCAGCCAAATAGAGGTTGTGTGTATCATCATATATTATTTGATCTTCAATATATGCCATATATAAATCAGCATAAATGGGTGCAAAGGATGCCCCCATAGCAGTACCTTTAATTTGAAGGTAACATTGTTTCCCATAGAAAAATACATTTTTTGTGAGAACATGTTCAGTCAGACATATCAGGAAAGTGTTAAAGCCAGGTTTGTACATTTGTGATTTGTAGAGCCAGTATTCAATAGCATCCAGTCCAACCCAATGGGGAATATTTGTATATAGTGCACTGACATCAAGGGTACATAACCACCAATCATCCTCTATTTGCATGTCATTGATTATGCCCAAAAATTCGGTGGTATCCTGGATCCTAGATCTCACCCACTTTAACAGGGGCTTAAGATATTTCGTGAGAAATTCGGAAAGGGGTTCAGTGAGAGAGCCATTTCCTGCTACAATTGGCCTGCCTGGTGGGTGCACAGGGTCTTTGTGAATTTTGGGTAAAAAATAAATATATTGGCTGACAGGATCAGTAATGGTCAGGTGGTTGAGAGTATTTGATGTGATAATTCCATATTCTACTGCTGAGTTAAGAAAAGTGTCAATTTGTTGTTTGAACATGGATGTAGGATCTAATGGCATTTTCATGTAATATTTAGCATCATCCAGTTGTCTGTGAGCTTCAATATCATAATCAGACCAGTTCATAACAGCAACAGCACCTCCTTTATCAGCAGAAATGATTACCAATTGTTTGTTGTCAACTAATTCTGCTAGACTCATAGAATCCAACTGAGAAATATTATTTGACTTAGGTGGAATCATGTTGGATGTAAAATGTAGATCTTTGAGAACACTATGTTGGAAAAGGCTAACACAAGGATGCATAGGTGGAGTAGAAGTAGATCTATGGTATTTGAAATTGTCTGTCATACAGTCATGTCCATGGTTGTCCTGAAAATATAATTTGAGGTTAATTAATCTACAAAATGCTACTATGTCTTGTGCAAAAATATCCTCAGACACAAAAAAAAAAACGGGAATAAAAGAAAGGCCTTTATTTAGCAGAGCAATTTGTGATTCAGATAATACAGTATCAGAAATATTCAGTACATTAGTATTAGCATGTACATTTACTTGTTGGTCAATAGTTCCATCAGATTTTGTAAGCTTCTGACTTTTTCTGTGTTTCCTGCCTCCCCTCTTGTAGGGCCTAAAGGGGCCCCACTCTTGTTGCATTTGGGGGTCGGGGAGTCTGTGGTGTGTTGTGTATCAATATCTGTACCAGAGGAAGATTCACCCTCTGAGGAATCTGTAAAAGTGTTTTGTTTCTTGAGAATGGATCTCAGACGTTATCGTCTAGGGGTTTGATTGGTATTCTTGTGGATACCCTCAAATCTAACATGTCTATTTTGTCTGAAAGGTTGGCCCTTCTCATAATCAGTCTGGTCTCTTAAAATTTTTTTGATTTTCCTTTCCTTAAGTTGGTGTTCAAAACTAAGTAGGTCAGAGCTTAATTTGATCAACAAATTGTTAAAAAAGGGTTCATCTTTATATTGGTTACAATCATTGCATAGTTTGCTAACAATCAGTGTTTCCTTATCAATAATCCTTTCATAGTAATGGGATAATGTTTCAACAAATTTCATGGAGCATTCCTGTTGTATATTAGACCATGCTGTGGTTAATTGTTCATCTGCCTCAGTAACCAAAGGTTGAATTTTTACCCTGAGACCTCGGGGAATTATACCCTTGGCCATATAGGCCTTAAATAACTTCAAATGCCACACATTGGATCTTAATGTTTTCATGTTTTTGTCCAGCCACATATCTGAAACATGTTCATTTTCATTCAGAAAAGGTAAAAACTTGGGTGTCTACTTTAACCATTACAAACATCATTCTGAATCTAGGAATCTGCACATGATTCAGACATCCATATCAGGAGACAAACATATGGGCTGTATGCCATGTGGACACTGTAGTAATTGCAAATATGTACTAAAAACTAAACAATTTTCCAGCAACAACAGCAGTCACATATTTGATATAAAGTTTTTTGCCAATTGTAACACCGATTGGATTATCTATATGGCCTCCTGTAGTTGTCATGCTTTTTACATTGGTCAAACATCAAGACCTTTTAGAATACACATATCTGAACATCTGAGTGATGTCAGATGTAAAAGAGCCAGTAATGCATTGTATAAACACACCCTCAAACATAGCACAGCCAAATTTCATTTCACCATTATTGATAAAATAATAGGTGATAGAAGCAACAAATCAGGATGGCATATCAAACTGAATGCAAAAGAAAAGAAATGGATAGTAAAATTAGGTGCATTATTTCAGCCTGGACTTAATGAATATTTATAAATATTGTATGCATATACATGAGCTCACCAATCATGTTTTGTTTCTAATTATGATGTATTATATAATGGATTCCAATCTATTATGTGATTTTGCACTGATGAAAGCTAGGTAAAAACCAAAGCCGAAACCGGTCTGTTTTGTTATTGGAATTCTTTACATGTTTCACTAATTAAATTAGTGTTTACAGCTTCCAGTTGCTGGCTTCTTTCTTGGTGGATTTATATTGAATGCCCCATTGAGATTGGACATAATTCCTTATTTCTGTAACTATTTGTAAAGGGTAACCCCTTGCTATAAACATTTCCACCACCACATCCAGTTCCTTGGGAACATCTTCAAAGTGGGATGTCATTCTAGCTATCCAAATACACTAGTCCTTAATTGCAATCCTCTTTTGACTAAAAAGGTGACAGCTAGTAAACTCTAAATGGGAGTTACTACAGGTAGGTTTTCTGTAGACTTTAGATTTGAACCCATTGCTAGTGTGTGCAATTAAGGTGTCCAAATAATTTATCTTTTGTCAAACCTGTAGGTAAATTTTAAAAATGTAGAAGTATGAATCAGATAATATAATATATCCACAGGGCCTCCCAATAAAATGAATATATCATCCAGAAATCTGACGTATAATTTGATGATACAAAAATACTCCAATTTAAAAACTGTTCTGGTTTCCCAGTCCAATAATACTAAAATGGCATAACTGGGGATACATTAGGAGGGATTGTATGTAATTCTAATGAGTCATAAAACAAGATCCATTTCCGTCATTTAGGGTCAACAAAGTTTGCACCTTCAGTCACTCCTTACCTTTCACAAAATACAGTTAGATTGGCAGAATATGAAGGGAACAGGAACTAAAACCAATGACTAATATTTTAAAAATGTCTTCATATATTGTCATTGCCTTCTGTAATAAAGAACTCACCATCAGCTCAATTTATGATCCCTTAACTTTTGCAGAGACCATTTTAAAAGTGGTTATTTACTTCCGGTGGACTTGCTGGAGTCATGAAATAGACATTGCTATTAAAATAATAGTTTTAATTCATTAATATTCTCCTTTGTAATACTTATTCAATAAAAAGAACAGATCTCACTCACTCATTTATATTACTTTCATTAATATTTAGTAGTAGTACAAAATGGCTTTTGCTATAATGAAAATTAAAAAAAAAATCATCTTGTCAAAATATAAGAAGCCAGACAGTGTGAGGATGGGAGAAAAACTAAAAGGCTTCACAAAGAGATGACCTTTCTGTGTGTAAAGAGGATCTAAAGCATTATTGGTTCTGTCTTAATGTCACTACCTTTATTTTATAGCTGCTGAAAATATTCTGAACAAATAACTGACTGACAAATATTCTGTACATGAAGGGTTTTGTGCATTGATCTGAAGAGATGGATAGCTGAAAAAGTTATTTGCTCTTCAAAAGCTTAATGCTGTGAAATTGAACTATACAATCCAGAAATTATTTTAGTGAAGGAACCTAATTCCAAAATAAATTGTATATATGCCTAAACAACCATTCATATATGTGAATGCCATTTTCTGTGAGTGCATGTAAATCCTGACTCTGACATTTCCTTTAATATTCCACGATCGCTCACCTCCGCTGGCCTAGCATGCCATTGTGCTCATCGCTGCCATTATCGGTTCTCTTTGTCTTTGTCTTCAGAGGACTCCACACATTGTATTATGAAAAGTCTGAAGTATGTAACAAAGAGACAGCAAGGCAAATTTAATACTGCATTTTATATAGCAACCACACAGAAAGCAAAACCTTAGTTAAATCTTAGAGGATCATGGGACGTTACTAGACTAATAGACTAACAGTCGTAGAGCCTTTTTAAGCATAGACATTTTTTGCCAAAATTTCCCCATTTATTAGTGTCCATGTACTAGAATGGCTTTGGTATATGCCTGTACCTTAGGGCATCTACAAGCTACCCCTATTATTAAGGGACACGGGTGACAAGCCAGGAGTGAAATTGCTATTTCCCTTCCATTGGTCCAAATTGCCTTTGAATAGGCATAGGGAACAACTCTGCTTCACATGAATGGGGAGTCTGTTCCAGAGAATGGGTAATCTCTGATACACATATCTGCCCCTCCAACATGTTTTGTTTGTCACAAACAAGGTTTAGCTCCATAAATCAGCTAATTCTAGTATTGTTTGTTTTGTGAATGTGTAGCAAATCCATTTTGCTGGACTGAAGAATGGCTTGTAGGTTAGGCATGGAGTGTCCCTCTGTAGTCTGTAGGATGCTATTTACAGGGAAAGGGATTTGAGGTGGACTGCAAAGGACATGCTATTTACACCCTATATTCTTTTAATGAGAAACCTCTTTGGCCACTCAAGCTGTTGCAAATGCCTGGTCAGGTACATGCCAAATTGTGAATTGTACTCAATAATCGGTCTAATTAGGGCTGAGTATATTGGGACTATAATCTTCTTAGATCTGGATGCCATGTCCTTACTTATAAGTTGTGCCATATGGAAGGATTTTCTCACCACTGTGAATACATGGTGATCAAGGTTCAAGCTACTGTCAATCTGAGTTCCCAAGTCCCTGACCACTGGGTATACTCTTAGGGGAGTGTCATCAGTATTGTAATTTGTATAGGTGGTTATTTTCCCAAAGGGTAGAATTATGCATTTTTGTATCGAGTTTTAGGCTCTGACTCTGGTACCAGTTATTGTCTTTGTCAGACCACTCTGGAGGATACCTGCATCTTTCAAAAATTCAGTGATTGCACCAAGCTTGCAGTCTTCAACAAATCTGGTCAGCCAAAGGCTCTCCACATTCACCTTCATTTAAGAAGAGTATATTCAGAACAGGAGAGGTCTGGAACCAAGCCCTATGGGGCACAACTAGTAACAGGCCCCTTGGTGGAGGTGACTTCCCCACCTTATCTTTGTGTGCTATCTATGAGCTATTTGGCTATCCATTAGGTGACATAGGGATTTATGCCTAGATCTGTCAGTTTGTCTATAACGCCCGAGTGAGTTATTGTGTAAAAAGCCTTTGCCAGGTCAAGATAGGCAGTATGCACTGCTTTGCCCTTATTCATGGCTCAAGACACCTTCTTGAAGAAGTCCATGTTTTCGTCCAAGATTTAGTATGCATAACCTGCCCTTGACAAAACCAAACTGGGATGGTTTCCATGTTTTAAGATTTTCTATGTCTTTTTTAGCCAGGTCCACAATAACTCTTTCCATGGCCTTGCATATAAGAGTAGTCAAACATACAGATTTGTAGTTCCCTGGGTTCCCTAGGGATAAAGTTTGTCTAGAGGCTGTGGTTGAAGAGAGATTTTAGTGGGTTTGACAGGTCATGTCTCAAGTTATTTAGGAGTCATCCTGAGATATTATCAGGAGCCACTGATCCAGTATTTTTAGCTCTGAAGAGTATAGTGAGAAACTGTTCTTTAATGATAGCTCGGGGAGAAATGTTACAGGTATTTCTGGGGGAAGATAACAGGGCTTGATAGGGAGTGAAATTGGAGGTAATTTATCAGCCAGCAAATTTGCTATATCCTTAAGTATGGTATAGGAAGTTCTATTTACTGTTATTCAGCTCACTTTTGGGTGTTCCCTTTAAGGTTGGGTACATAACTAAAAAATGCCTTATGGTTACCATTTGGTCATCTACTTGAACTTTGCCCCTTACCCCCACGGTAGTGCATTCTCGGAGTTGGTATATTTAGAAAGGGAGGTTGGGAAGTGGGGGGCATAGCCCCCCACATTGGTGGGTTTGTTTTTTTCGGGTAGTTCCTTCAGTTGGGATGGCCAAGTATTTACTTACCGCACAAGAAACATCAGATGTCCGGATGTTGGTGATCTGAAGTTGTCAGTAAACTGTGTGTTGGGGAAGTGGTTGTTCGGTAAACTGAAGGTAACCCATATATATATATATATATATTTATACACACACACACACACACACACACACACACACACACACACACACACACACACATTAATATATATAAAATTGTCTCATCAAACATTAAATGTTCCATAGAGGGAATACAAGAAGATCGATTTTTTATTGAGAGTCTGAAAAGGTTGAAAAACAAACAAAAAAAACACAAATGTTTATACTGCATAAATGTGAATATTAAATTAGATGTTTTTGACAGTAATCTTGTTATTGTTTAACAAGTCATGATGAAATTTACAAGCAGCAGGGAAATTTATTAACATATTACACAGAAAGAAATGTAAGTTAAACAACTATGTACTGTGTGTAGAAACATTGACACACTATATACAAATTCCTGGACTGCATTGCATTTATGTAAAGAACCACTTTATACTAAGGGTGCTAAAATGGAGTAGCCAAATTAAACCTTTAACTGATATTTATGTTCAATGACATATTTGATTACCACAGAAAAATTCATGCAATTGTCTGCAAAAACTAAAAATAAAACATCATACTTGTATCAAAATTTGTTCGATTCTCAGTTGGAGCGTCTTCTGTGCGTCGACATGCGTGAATGGGCGTTCCTTCGTTGAAGGTTGTGCGTTAGGCCCGGCAAGCCAGCACGTAAAAATCTACTGCCAATCATTAACGGACTGGAGTTCCGCTGTGGCGACCCCTAACCGGGAAAAGCCGAAAGACTTGTATCAAAATTAGCAAATAAAATCATTTTTAGTATTTTAACATAGCTGCAACAATTTTTAAATTGTTACTCTATATTATAAAAAAAAAGAAAAAGCTCATTTGTAGTATAGAATTTTTACTAACATGGCTGCTGTCATTAGTAAGATTATCTCTGACAATGCAAGGACTTTTCATATAATCTTGATATTGTATTACTACTAATGCAGCAGAATTATTCAAAGTACTTTTTTACTGTATTTAAGTTTTTATACCTAAAGTAAAAGACATGGGGACTGTCATACTAATGTATAATTTTGAAAATATTCTTTATTCTTCTCCTAGGATAATGTTTGTTTGTCTATAAAATGATAAACCCAGACATCATAAATTATTTTTTCCTCAGTTTAATTTGTGACATTGCTGTAAGTCAATGGATTTTTATGTAGCCTGTTAGTGAAGTGGCAGTACTTTCTAATACAATTACTCTTGATCTGCATTTACTTTAAGCTGGTAAGAACCTCTTATGGTCCATTTGCAGTTTTTTTTTCAATACAAAAGCATGGTTTTGTCAAGCATTCAGAATTGATGTTGTTAAAAAATTACAGACCCTCATTCACCAATTCCTTGTGATCTATGAAAGCCATCAGCTTTGTGCTTTCACTTATGACTGTAGGTTTTCACTTCAAAGTGCAGGTAAGGAAAATTAAATCTGCTTGTGGTTTTCATGCTGTGCCTAATTTTGTAGTTTATGCAATCAACTTTTCAGTGACCAAAAGTAGAGCATTTACCAGTTCATGTATGTATTGTTGCAAATTCCCACCATATATACATTTCTACAAAAGCTGTTCCTTTGGAAATGGAAATAGTCTAATTTTAGCTGTTTATATTAATTTGCTATAATTTGAAAGACTCAATCTTATGATATAAATTATGGGTAGTGGCTAACAGTGAAAACTATTGTATCTCTGTTTAATTTCTTCAAGTCTTTTGGGTTCCTAATACCATGACAGAAATGGACCCCCATTCCTAAGTCAAAGTATGATTAAAGTACATGAAATTAGAATTGTTTCAGTGTTTGATGTTGGCCAAAAGTACTCTTCACAGCACCTGCAATATGTCCAGAACTGACTCCTCCTGCAATTCACATGGAGTTACATGTATCAGTAACATATCTAAGTATGATTGTAAATTCTTTTTTATAAGACCCATTACTCCTACTGCTATTGGAACTGTCTGGGTATCCTTATTCCACATTGCCCATTTTATCTGCCTGCAAATGCTGGTATTTTATGACTGTGTCTCATTGTACGTAAGACACTGTAATCATTGAATGCATCAGTTTCAGTGGGCAAGGCTAATTTCGCCTTCTTTTCATGGACTACTATATACGTTTTTCTCGCAACTATTTTTTGAACTGTTGGTAATGGGTCATCTCATGTGATAACAACTTCATTTTCTATAATGCTTTGTGGCTCATGTTTCCAGTGTTTTTCAACTACTTCAATATTATAATGGGGTCTATATTAGAACATCGAAGTTTCAAAACTTCGAATGTTCTAATATCGACCCCTATTCAGCGAAAGCTGAAAACATCGAACATACAGAACAGCGTTTTTCCTAGGGAAAAAATTCGCTGCTCCAAAACACATACATACAACACAGGCACACCAAACAAACATCAATCCACATACACCTAAAATCTTACACCTAACTCTACACTAAACTATACATACACCAGTAACTATCTACTTACCTTAACCGAAACCCTAATCCTAAGGTCTGTCACTATCGCATACTCACTGCACCCACGCCCTAACCCTAACCCTAACTCACCTTCCCCGCCCTAACCCTCACATCCACACAATCACACACTTACTTGACCCACGCCCTAACCCACCTAACCCTCACGTCCACACAATCGCACACATACCTAACCCACACCCTAACCCTCACTCACCTAACCTGCCCTAACCCTCACATCCACACAATCGCACACATACCTAACCCACACCCTAACCCTAATTAACTTAACCCACACTCAATCGCACACTTACCTGAACCCAACCTGAAACTTTCCACCACAGCACTGAAAATACCAAAGCAACAGAAACGGACAGCTGAATTCTTTCCCTAGGAAAAATTTTGATTTTCTGTTGCTTCGATATTTTCAACTTTTGCTGAATAGGGGTCGATATTAGAACATTCAAAGTTGTGAAACTTCGATGTTCTAATATAGACCCTTATAATGTTTGCGCAATGCAACAGTCTTGCCACATTATTATGCCTTTCATCATACAGGTCTTCTGCCATTAGTATATCACATCCAGAACAAGATGTGCTACTGTTTCCATTTCTGTTTTCAAAACCTACATGTGTTTGTTTCTCCCACATGTTCAATGGACTTTGTAAACCAACATGTATGTAGTCCACTATCCTAGGCTGCCAATATTAACCTTTCATCTTTTGATTTAAATTCACCTCTCTTTAACCATTCCTGCATTAGATCCTGATTTACCTGAGGTTTTTCCAGAGGTTTTCTGTACTTGCAACTATATTTATGCATTTTCCACATTTCTTGCCTTCTTATCTGATCCTCCACCTCATATTCTTTCTTTTGTTTTTTTTTAGCACACTCAGTGGCTGCCTGATTTTTAGCTGCTTCTGATTTACTTTCCATTCCCACTTGACACCAATTTGCTTCTGATAAAATAAGCAGGGAAGTCATCTTAGACTTGTTCTCCTCAAGACTTAAAACGTTCGCTATGCTTGGATCTTGTGAAATCAGCAGATATGTGTGCACACCTATGATTGCAGATCTATATATTTAATCAATTTTGAGGTGGCCCCATACTTCCTTCAAAATGGGGAATATATAATCTTGGTATACACTGATTTTTACAAATCATTTGATAAGCATGAAGCATTTTTCTTGTTTTCCTGTTCAGTTGATTCAATACCTCTTGGGGCCAGTCAGTCACATCCATTCAGCATCTTTATTTTCACAGGATCTTCATAGATATTTCTCCAAAATCTATTTATTTCTTCATTTTTTGTGGTTCTCTGTTCCTTTTGCCTTGTCCTCTATAAAACATTTTTGGGTCATCAATAAATTGTTTCTTTTGTACTTTTTCTTTATATTTATCTGCATATCTTTAGTTTATTATTTGCAATAGTGTACAGTAGATCCTAGTGTGTTCTGATACTGCATGTTGCTTTTATCATGTCTTTCTTTTTGTTGATCTGTTCCCTCTTCTGTACTCTTCTAACAATGACACTTCTTGTCTTAATTGCTTTGTAATTTTTCTCAATTTGATACTTCAATGATGGCATTTGATTACTCCCCTTTCTTTCCCCTACCACCCTTTGTTTTTATGGTAAGACTTTATCTGGTATTAATTTAGCTGCACAGTAATATATCCTTATTTATTTCTGCTATATCACATGAATTTCTATCAACAGTCTTGATTACTGTGACCATTTGTTTTATCCAACTTTAACATTTTGGGTCTTATTGACTTTCTGTAATCTATTTCTTTCATTAATCTTAATATGTCCATCACTATTAAATCAAGCAACTCTTCCCTTAAATCATTTCCTTCTAAACTAAGGGCACATTTTATTTCCATTTCCTGTAAGCATTCTACAGAAAGTTCCAGAACATCTTCCTGCCATATTCTCTTCAGCTTCATCCTGTGTTATCCATTGCTCTTTCAAATGGGAGCTCGCTAGCTCATCACTCCACAACATTAGCTGCATCAGAGTTACCACAGTTTCCTGTTGCTTCCCTTGCTGTGCAACCTCAACTGGATTTTTGTACTGGTTTCCTATGGAAGACTCCAAAGTATCTTCATATGGCAACTGATCAGATGCTTCCCGCTCCAATGGTTTCTCATTAATTTTGGGATTCATTGGTCTATCATGATATGATGTTATAAGAGTTATTATTTCTACACTAAATCCTTTGATTTGCAGGCAATCCATAAAAGTTTCTATTTCTTTAACTTCACCATTACTAATCCTGTTTTCTGCTTCCCCCTTTGTTTTCTTATTTTTTGTATGTAAAATTTTCCATATCCCGTTGCCTTTGCCTGTATTCTCCTCAACTATTTCTGGTGCTGCTTTTTTGTAATGATTAGCTTTGCTTTCTCCTTTGCATAAATAGTCCACCATATCAGATCTCTCTCTCTCTTTCCCATGTCTATATTTCTTCTTCAGATGTCTCACACTCCTCCTGTTTCTCCTTACTTGGGGGACTCGTTCCACCATGCTGTGACATAACCTGTGGTAGATTTTCTACACTAAATCCTTCACTTTGTATATGTTCTATAACTTCAGCTTCTGTTTTTTTAACTTCTACTTTACTAATCTTCTGTTCTGTGTTTCCCATTTGTGATCTTAATTTTTTTATTGCGAAATGCTCCATATGTGGGTGCCTTTGCCTGTACTCTTTGAGTATAGTTGGAGCTGCTTTTTTGCATTGATTAATTTGGCTTTCTCCTTTGCATAAATATTGCATCATATCCAATCTGTCTTTCTTTCCCATGTCCATATTTCTTTGTTTATACCTTTCAAAAATCACTAGATTTTGTTTTTTATATTTTTGCACTTCCTCCGTCACTTCTTTTTCCAAACAGCCAAGGTGTCTTGGTCTATGTAATGTTTTTCATGAATCTGTTGTAATAATGAACACAAATATGCATTTGAACCTTTTGAACATTTTGACAGTTTTTCTTGTGCAAGTATTTTTCTTTCCTCTAATCTGTTTTTTAACCTTTTTGTATATCTTCTGTCTGGAAATTCTGGGCTTCTTGCATAATAGTAACAATACATAATTTCTTTCTTATCCACAACAGTCCATTCTGTCATTTTTATGGCTCTTTTTTTATTTTTGTAGCCTACTACTTCCTTCTATAACTGGAGGGCCATCTTCCCCCTGACCTTGGCCTAACCCCATTGCAGGAATGTTTCCATTTCTTGAGGATCCTCCACTGTCATTTTTTTCTAGTCCAGGCACCAGTGTGTTTTTTATTTGGGATTTGTGCACCCAGCTGTCTATTTTATTTTTTAACCTACTTCTGTCCATGATATATGCTATACAAAATGCAGTCTATACACCAGTGTCATTTAGGTGAGATTTTGTAAAAACAGGGTCCATCTCATGAAGGTATTTACCAAGACACTACAATTAATTTAATTCCAGCAATACTACTCTCCTTTGTTTGCAGATTTTATAATCTCTGCATTTCAACTGTATAGTATATTCTATAAATATTAAATTATACTACTAAAGACATGCCAATAACTGTATACAAACCCTTAAGAATAAAAATTATTTATAGTAAAGCTTAAGCTGTTTCTTCAGTTATTGTTTCTGTGATATGCAAGTGCCCTGTCATGTTATAAGGCTGTGAACTGGATCATTTGAGTTATTTTCTGTTTAGTAGTCCCTTTATTCTTTTTAATACAATGACTTTTATCTAGAGATCCACTTTGTATAATTGGTACAATAGTTAAGGTCTTTGTTTCCTAAGCAAAAAAGGTACACGGTTCGATCCTGAATTTAGTATAGTGCCACATCTGGTATGTACCTAACTAGGCTCATCCAATAATTGGAACATCCACAATGGTTCCTCAATAAAAGAATACAGGCATAAATATGTCCTGTGCAGACCACCTCAAAGCTGTATCCCTGTATTCTGTCTCCTACATGCTGTTGAGGGGAGATCTGTGCCTTGAATACAAGGCATTTTCAAAACCCATTCTGATGGACCTCCTGCATATTTGCAAAATAAACAGCACTGTGCCTGTGATAAAAAAGGGACCTGCTAGAGATACAGGTATGTATCCCAGAGACTAATCCTTCTCTTGAACAGGCTCATCATCCATGTGAAGCAGTGTTCTTCCCTAACCCAATTCAAGAGTAAGTTGGACAATGGGATGAAGAACCAGAAATTCACCCCTAGTTTGGTACCTATGCCTCTAATCAGTGCAGACAACCTGTAAATGGTTGATCTCCCAAGACCCTGCTTGTAAATATTTCATCTCCCAAGCCCCTGCTTACACTACCAAGGGTACCAGAACTTCTCAGACATTTAGGATGCATGGCTAGGCTTTCAAAGGCCCCAGTGGTCATTAGCCTAGTATAGACCTATCAGCCTGTAAGTATTTAAAATTACAGTTTCAGTCCATTGTTACAAAATCAGCAACACATTCTGTCTTTTAGGTATCCCATTGCCAAATTGTAAGAATTAAACATTTGAAATCTTATGTAGAACTGAATGTTTATTTTTGCAAGGAAGGAAATATAAACAATAATATTATCCATATCAATGATTTGATTGGTAGATTTCACTTTTTCTCCTTTATTATTTCTAGTAAAATCATTTTTCTGGTTTATAATCTTGCCACGTACTTGAACTAATGTTTGGGATCAGACTGTTTTAGAAACAAATTATGCTTTGATGAGAGAAATTTGATCATAACTGATCTTGATTTTTTTCCATGTCCTAAAGGAAGAAAGAAGAAAGCTTAAGTTTTTTTTCTGTAAAACAAGAGGGTGCTTTAACTAAACCCAGTATTTTTAACAGATCTGGATAGTTTAAAAATCTGTCTTTTGATTCCTTCATAAACCCCAGAAATTCTGATGTTTTTGATGTGAACTATTTTCCTTGTCAAAACTGTCAGGTAACCACTAGATAGCTTTGCTCAGGAAGTCATGTCGTCAGACCCTAAGGTGAATTATGCTCAGTGCAAGCTGCTGCTCTGATCTTGTTGGCATTCTTAGAGAAGGAGCAACTTGACGCAGCTCCTCGCTTCAATTGTACTTTACTAAAAGCAATATGCGCTGTCGCGGTAACAATAATTCAACTGCAGGTGTATTAAAAGCAGAATCCTTTATTGTCCAGAAACTTCACACACTAAAAAACAATAGTGTTTTCATCTCAGTATTAGGACTTCATCAGATACTGAACCAAATTTCACCTATGATTTATACTCAAATGACAGTGGCATCATATTCTTCAATTAAACAGTTAACATACTAATCATCAAATTAAAAAATACCATCACTAAAAAATCTAAAACAGTATTCTATTGTCCATAAACATCCTATCAAAAATACATACTATAGAAATATGTGCTGTAAAAATACTATGTAAATAAGATAAAAATAAGTTAATAATACTATGGATGTAAAAACTGTGCCGTATATGAAAAAAATGTCCCTATCTAATTTTTATCAGCCTGTTTCACTTGTATCAAAAGCTGCTTAAATAGAAGGTTGACAATCCAATGTTCTTATTAAAAACTGACTTAAAAATATAACTATCCATAAACATGTGAGTTTAAAAGCAAAGCTGTAAATATACAAGGACTCATAACATCAGTTTACAATAATAATAATAAACAATCTGCAATTATAGTTAGAAACAATTAAAGCAATAAAAAAACAACAAAAAATCATCCGAGTAGCCCCTAACAACCACCCCCGTGGGAAACCATCCAATAGTCAAATTCATTATAACTTCATACGAATTAGGGAAGTCACAATCTGGCTGCTCTTAAATTCTGGAACTAAAGAAATGTTTTCATTCAACCCAGGAGGTCTGTTTGCTTCCAGCACCAATTGTCAATTGACTTCCTTGTATTCTATCTTGGTTTTCCAAGGACCATCCATAGGGTCCTGTGGAACCTCTTCTAGAACAAAAAAATATGAAAATGCATTCCGGAATAATAAAGTATGTTTAAAGAGGGCATTTTGTCTCATGTTTTATTTTTTATATCATAAAGATGTTTGTAATTTTTTTTTATACATTTGCATCGTCTTTCCCACATAGAAGGCATTACATAACTTATACAATGCTAAGTATATTCCTCCTTTGCTATTACAATTCGGATATTTCCTAGAGTTAATAAGTCTATCCCTACTTGGAATGTATATGTGCTCAGTGTTAGCTATAAAAGAACAGTGAGCACATGCTCCACATTTATATGTTCCCAATTTTCTTCTATTATAAAAAACAGTAATGTTCCTATTATTTTCCAGTATATCTTTTATGCTATACCCTTTCCTGTAGATAATCTTAATAGGGTTTGTGAATAAACCTTCAAAGTCTGAAAATCTAGTGAACATGTTCTAAATTCTTATTAAGTAAGTTTGCTTCTCCATTAAAATTCATTACAAAGGCCCCTTAGTAAGAAGAATAATTTGCCTCTTTGGCTCCTTCCAACATGTTATCCTCCAGCCTCTGAGACCTGTTAGATTAATAATAATATTGTTGCTTTCTATAATTATTGAATATCTGTTCTTTCTCCCTTTCCTAACTTCTTTTGTGATGTCATCTATTAATTGGTTAGGGTATTTTCTTTCTAAAAACATTTTTTTTCACCTTAACACATTCCTCCTCAAAATCCGTATCAACAGATACCATTCTAGAAATACTTATAAACTGGCCTTTGACTATACTCTTTTTCTGTTTGACAGGGTTAGCACTTGTATAATACAAACAGGAATAGGGAAATGTTTCTTTTTGATAAACAGATGATTTAAAGGTTTTATTATCATCTTACTTGTGTATTGTAACATCAAGTAGTTTACTAAATTATAGGAAACATTGCAAGTACATTTTAAAAATTCTGTTGTTGACTCAATATATTGAATAAATTCCTTAAGAATTTCATCAGTAACTATCCAAAGATACAGATATCATCTAGGTATCATTTTTATAGGTTCCAATACTTAACATAGGGAGAAATAAAAATATGTTTTTGTTCCCAAATGTACAGAACTAGGTTTGTATAAATGGGGGCACATGAAGCCCCCATTGCCACCCCATTTTCCTGTTTATATTATTCACCTTCAAAATGTAGAAAATGGTTTATCATTCAGATAATCTGTTTTTGAATATGCTACATTGATTTCATTTCTGGACACAAGAGAATAATTTTCCTCATCACTTAAAATATGCATCATTTTGCCCGTGTATAACATGGTGTCCATAATAGCAGTCCCACCCCCTTGTCAGGTCTCATGATTCATATATTTTTGTTCTTCCTTAGTTCATCTAGTAATACTCTTTCTTCATAGGGGAGGTTGGGATGTATTTTATTGTACTTGATTTCCTCTCTGAGTTCTTTTTCAACTATTTATTCAAATAATTTAAGTTGTGGGTGTATAGGGGGATTGAATGTACTTTTCTTCTTTAATTTGTTAACCTTTTCTATTCCCCGCCCACATCTGGAAGAACCAGTTTAAGGTTCATCTTTCTAATAAACAATTTAAGATCAATCGATACTTTATTAATATCACTCTCTTTGTTAGGGATGAATCTGAAACTTTTCATAAACAATTGAAAATAGGTTTTAGTAACTTTCAATCCACTGTAATTGAAAATCTTAAAGTTTTTAAATGTATATATATATATATATATATATATCCTTCCTGCCTAATATACTTATCATAACCATTAATTCCTATTATGTAACTCCCTAATCTGTTCATGCCCAATAGTGGGGTGGCTCTGACAAACCTATATCCCTTCTACCTATCTCCTTCCCCCCATGTACTTGTAATACAGTTTTTTGTTTGTTTTTTAGTCTTTCCAGCCTCCTCGGAGGTGTAAAATCCAAAGGGTCATTCAAATCAAAATATTAGTTTTTAAAATCCTGTGTCCTATTTTTTGGTACACTTCTCTGCTTCTCCCCCTTCCCTGAAAATGTTCACGTGAATGCTGATAAACTGTATTATTCTCTTTGGGGTGACTTCTATTTTCTTCATATTCTACCCTATACCTTTCAAGTGTCTTGCATTTCCTCTTTAACAATAAGGTACATTTATCATCTATCTTAGCTATAATATTCTGATATTTTTTCTTTTCCTTATCTATGGTAAACAATAAAGGTTCATAGATTAGCACTAGGCTAACTGCCCTTGTGGGTCATTTTAGGCTTAGTCAATTACCCCATATGCGAATCCAATCTTGCACCTTGCACCTGTAAGGCAATCACCTTAACCATTTTGCCAACCTCCCACCCTCCCAAAACATTAACAATTTTATTATTAATCATATTCATTTGTTTAAATTGTCCATATCTTCCTCATTCCTAATAATTTCTTGATGAAACTCCAAACCCTCAACCACACTGTTAGGTATTTATATACCCTCAGTCCTTTAGGTACAATGCGCCGACAAATGCATCCCTTTACATAACTGTTGTCTAAACTGAGCATTATATACTTAATCATTAGGTCATGTAGCTTGTTTAACTTCATTTAATAATTGTCTGTAAAGGATTCATCATTAAAGAGGTATGCAGGTTGCGCAAAAAAAATGTATCTGAAAGCCAAGCCTTTGCATTACAGACACTTTTTAGTGAATGCTGCTGTTCCTTTGGTGCTGAACTCTCGACCACTCTAATTTCATTGATTGGTACATTCCAAGCCTCTGTCTGTGTAGAAAACACACTGGGAATACCAAATTGCGAAAGCTGCTACAGACATGTGGGTATAGCATCTGTAAAACCATCTTATGATCCCATTGCTACTTCCTGGTGTAGTGCTTATACATTAGGAACCTCCCATGACATAATTTCTGGTTACATGGGATAGAACCAACTGTTTCATTCATCCTTGTCCTAGACAAGGTTTGAGAAAGCATATTCATTAACTATGTGTTCATTACACTTAACCATGTGTAGAGGTGTTTTTCTTTCTTGGTGTGTGTGTATTTGAAAAAGTCTAATTACATTATTAGGTGAAGACTTCGGGCCAGATTCAGAAACTGTGTTCTCCAGTGCACAAGATTTGTGTGCAATAAAAGGGCATACAAAACCTGTCTATTTCACAAACTGCAATAATGCCTTGAGTGGTGTTTATCCATGGCACCTCAACTACATACCCCCTATGATAATGACTGCACCCCTCCTGTGTGCCACTCTCAGAAAGTACAGAAGTTTTGATCCCTTAGTGTAAACTACGGACCTTCAGTAGCATACAAGCAATATCAGAATCTGTTGTGGCTGCAATGATTGCCCTCCACTGGTTGTATGTTTCTCTGCAGACAGTGCGACAAACATTTGAGATGTATCTGTTGCAACTTTGTGACTGGAGTAATATGTGTGAGAAATCCCCGGGCTGACAGTGAAATGGGTCCAATGGGATCAGTGCTCTACCCTGGTTAACAAAGAAAACAAAGAAAGCAACTGACTTACTGTCATTTCATCACAATCTTCTTCTTCTTTCAGCTTTTCCCAGTTAGAGGTCACCACAGCAGATCTCCTGTCCACTCATGATTGGCAGTGGAGTTTTATAGTGTCAAGTTGCCAGCCCAGCACCCAACCTTCCACAGAAGGCACACACATACACACACACACACACACACACACACACACACACACACACACACACACACACACACTCACACCTAGGGCCAATTTAGTGTGTCCAATCCGCCAACAGCATGTCTTTGGGGTGTGGGAGGAAACCAGAGCACTCAGAGGAAACCCACGTGACCACAGGGAGGACATGCAAACTCCACACAGAAGGCATTCCAGTCGAGGATCAAACAGGAGAACCTCTTGCTGTGAGGTGGCAACTCTAATCGCTGCACCACCACGGCCACCCACTTCATTTTATCACAATAAAATTATTTATTTGGGTATGATAAGCAATTTGAATATGTAACTATGGACAAAGTTTCATTATTCTAATCACAGATAAATATATTTAGTGTACCTTGTAAAAAAACTGACAGTAAGACATTGATTAGAGCATTTTTGAAGGCAATCAACTAATTGTCATTTGATAAGTTACATTTGTAGATGGGATCTTGCAGCAATGTGTGTGTGTGTACATGCGCCCCCATACACATGTGTGTGTGTATGTGTAGTAAAACAAGTGGAATACCAATGATTTGGATTTCTTTCATTTGATCACTGTCAAGCATTTCAAGTCAAAATGTGGTTACTGGGAAATGTGGTGCAAGAAATTAGTCTGAGTGTGTCAAAACAATACTGTCCATTAATCACAGTTAAACAGACATACGTCTCAATTTTCAATCATCATGCATGCACATGAGTGGTGGAGAAGCAAGACAAAATATTTATTTTAAGTAGAATTTCTTTGACTTATGTGCATGACAACATCAGAGGTGTACCCATTCAAAACTTTTCTATCTATTATGGGAAAATCTATGGGTATGAAAGAGGGTGATCTACACTAATGTGATCACAGAAAAATGTTGGTAACTCTGGATTATCAGAGGAATTGTGAGTATATGAATAAAGCTGTAATGCATCATTATGGGTATAGTTTATTTTTGTTGTACACTAGAGATATACCCCATCAGACTGTGGATAGCCTTTGTGAAAGCTAATGTGTTTCATATTAAAAATAATAGTCCCCACAGTTTTTACTTGTGGATAAATTAGGTAAAATCTCCACAGTCAAAAGATGTATGTCTTCTCAAATGTGATTCATTCTAATGGAGAGCTTGTATGCAAAAATAGCTGAAACTATTGTTTTGTGCTGTTTCACGCAAGAAGTATGACACAACCTATATTTTGGCTTTAAGAGTTGTCATCATAGCTGTGCAGCAGACTTATTGTGTTTCTTCAATGATTAGAATCTAACAGCCTGAAAATGTCCACTCTCTTCAGGCCATGTCAAATTTGCACGTATCATTTATTCTCTAGGGGCAGACCTTCCATCACCTTTCCAACTAAAAGCAGAGCAAAACTGCAGACTAGTAGCTGAATATCCAACAATGATGAGCAAAACATTTTAGAAGAACATGTAAACCTGTTTCAGAAACACAACCTGGTATTTGTAAGACCTCCCCTATAGCTTCCTGATCCTCCCCTATGGCTTCCTGATCTATAAAATGTTGAGAGTGCCAACTTGTATTGTTTGGTTTTGTAAGGTATTGTTAATATCTGACTTCTGTTCATTGTGAGTAATACCATCAATTTCCACAATATATGTGTACCTAGTTTGTGTTATATCATCAGTAACTAAGATCACAAAATGGCAAGCTGTAATAATGATTTTGCCAAATGATATATGTGCTGGCTGTAATTCTACAGACCAATATCCTTAATTAATCATGATTATAAACTAGTTCTGTTTATCATAACAAGCTATATAAATTTATACTAACTAACAGACAAGACACACCAGAGGGATGGGTTCCTATCTCGATGTATTCCTGGCCAAAGGAACAACTTACTGCTACACGTCAAGCAACATGCTACTCTGACTACCTTTAAGGCTAGTTTTGAGGGCTGAATAGGTAGACACAAATTTCACCAGGGTCATCATGTACTGTCCAGTCCAATTTCGGAGGAGAAAACTATTGTGTGTGCCTGCTTAACAGTGTATATGGCTAGGAATGTTATGGTCCTCAAGATCTTTTGCCTGATATTTTTCCTTTTTTCTCTGAATTACTTGGCCATAATTCTGATGAGAAGATGACTTCTAGCCACACCTGAAAGTATGGCACAATGATGCTTATGCCAATTACATGAAAAAGGAGAGGTTCAAATAAAAATGGTACTGCGGTCATCTCCTGCATGTAATGGCCATCCTGGAATAACATTCATAAAGGTATGGCTCATCTGCATCTCCATGCTGAACTGAATGATGACGCATGAGACAAATTTAAAACAAATGATGAGCTGACAAAAATAATCTGGCAAATGCTAGAGTTCACAAAAAGACAGCTTAAAAAAATGAGGATATTGATGAAGCCATCTACCAGCACCCTGATCAGATTCTGACTCTTAGTAAGGAAATGGGCAAAACAAAGAATAAAGTGCTTACAATCAAATCAATACTTCAAACCCTGCAGTTGAAGTGTCAGGATCTAGACAATAGAGGTCACATGAAAAATTGCATTTGTTCAGAATGCAGTAAAGACTAAAGGGCAATTACTGTATTGAGGGTAATGAATGTATTGGAATAGGTTCATTCAAGTACCAAAAGGGAAAGTACTATCTCAACATCTCGACTGTCAAGATTTTGGCAAAATGTCCAGATATTTGCCTCATATTTTGGTCTGTTCCTCATAAAATATCCAGCAAATCACTGAGGATGAGGTTACTAACTAATGACAGACATTTAAATTTCAAATACAATATCATTCAGAAAATGCATGCTGATGCAAAACCTGTCTTTCTGGCAACTTCTTAAAGTTTATAAATGCAATATTTAAAATATGTCCCTATTGTCGGAGTCTTTGTCCCATCATTATTTTGGCTTTGTCCCAACCTCTTGACCTAAAGGGTTGAAAGGTAGTGCAGCTAGTCTAGTACGTACCTATGAGAGCCATAATATTGGAAAGGAGTGTCATCCCTGTGCAAGATATATTTGTGGAAATTGCACACTGTGTTTATATTTCATTACTCATGAGGAAGACTACCATATATCTGAATTTTGGCACATTTTATTACCTATACGCACAATAAAGAAAACTAAGATCATCTCTGTGGTTTCTCACTAAAATAGCCAAGGAGGGCTCTAACAATGTCTACCGTGAAACTGATTATTGGGGTCTATATTAGAAGATTGAAGTTTCAAAACTTCGAATGTTCTAATATCAACTCCTATTGAGCGAATGCTGAAAATAGCGAAGCTACAGAAAACCAATTTTTTTCCTAGGGAAAGCATTCAGTTGTCAGTTTCTGTCGCTTTGCTGTTTTCAGCGGTGTGGTGGAAAGTTATGGGTCGGGTTCAGGTAAGTGTGCGATTGAGCGCAGGTTAGGTGAGTTAGGGTTAGGGCGTGGGTTAGGTATGTGTGCGATTGTGTGGACATGAGGGTTAGGGCGCAGGTCAGGTAAGTCTGCGATGTGGACGTGAGGGTTAGGGCGGGGTAGGTGAGTTAAGGTTAGGGCGTGGGTGAGGTGAGTGCACGATAGTGATGGACCTTAGGGTTAGGGTTTGGGTTAAGGTAAGTGGATAGTTAGTGGTGTATGGACAGTTTAGTGTAGGGTTAGATGTAAGATTTTAGGTATATGTGTGTGGATTGCTGTCTGTTTGGTGCGCTTGTGTTGTGAGCATGTGTTTTGGAACAGCAAATTTTTTTCCCTAGGAAAAAATTCACTGTTCTGCATGTTCGATGTTGTAAGCGTTCGGTGAATAGGGGTCGATATTAGAACATTCGAAGTATTGAAACTTCAATGTTCTAATATAGACCCGATTATTGTGATACCCGAGAAAGCAGAACAACAACTTTTTTGTACTTTGATCAAACTGTGTGAATATTTAATCATAAAATTCAGTTTATTGTATGCAGCTATATTTAAACTACTGCTGCTTGAAGTAATTACAACTTACCCATACCAAGAGAAAAGTACCTGAAATTATTAATGATAATGAGGGATGTACCTTCAATGCAGGCAAATGAAGGAACACCCACAGATGTGCAGGACCCAACTATTATATGGAGCCAGAAGAAGCAGGCAAGCTCATAAAACCTTTATCTCTGTTTGGGAGCAGAATGAAACGTGGGGAGAAGTCAGCTTTGTTACATCACTGGCTGCCTATTTCTGAAAGTGGGTGAAGAGTGCGTTCCCTTGTACATACTTACTGGTACACATTGAAGGTGAAGGGGAGTTTGGATGGGATCTCCATTTCTGTTAATTACTTGGTGCCTTGACAAGGGTTAGCCCCTCAGGCAGCTTTGGTTTAATTCAGTGACAAAAAACATTGCCTTATCAGGGTTGTTAAGAAGGTGCATAGCTTAAGCTATGCTGTTGAAATGCCTGTGATAATATATTTACAGCAACAATAGTTGTTTGCCAGTGGTATCAACAGCAGACATAGGAGATTGCCCAAAGATTTTTCAAAGAATATCCCTCTGTTCTAGTTGGAAGTGAGATGTCTAGTGTAGCCTTTTTTGTAAAAGAAACAGTTTACTGAAAAATGTGATATGAACTTGCACAATGTTAGGTTTGAGATAGCATGGACTGCTAGCATGTAAGTTGATATGACATGCGACTGTTAAGCTGTGTGAATGTTTAATGTGTCACCTCACCTGAATGTTCCTATCTTTGAATTTTATCTTGATACACTATTTTCAATCCTTTCATTTAGTGAGTGTATTGTTTGCCAACCACAAAGATACAAGTAATATTTAATGCAAACCTCACATTCAATCTGCAGTTGTACATGAACTTTGTGAGAAATGGATAGGTTGTATCATGGACCATATCTCGATAAATGGGGTCATTAGGTGCTGCCTACAAAGCATGATGATTGTCTAGTGTGTGTGATGGTTCCCATGCATGTGTGTGGTTGACGGGTACAATTTAAGGTCACAGTTGCCTTCTAAATAGAAAATCTGTTTCTTCTTCGGAAGCAATTACAAATATTAAGTGTGAAACAATATATATAGCTTGTTGACCTGAAAATGTATATGCGAAAATTAAACCCTAAGCTGTTGCTAGGGAGTAATACCTTGATTTGTAATGAATTTAGGATTTCTAGTTCATTTAACCCCCTCTCCCCGCATGCAACCTTAGGGCCATTTGAAAAACTCTGTGAAATGGATGTTGGGAACATCTTATTAAAGCCTGTAAATAAATATCAAAATGTTAATTTAGGATATTCGGAAATGCAGGACTTGTTTGAATTAAAACTATCTAATATCAGAGTCATGCGACTTGACAAGAGGGGGGTGGGTTAATCTTTATGGAAGAAAGCAAATACATTCGTAGGATGAATGAAGTTCTAAACAGTGAATCCTATGACAGGGTGACAATCAGTGAACTAAGTGGGGCATACCAACGAGTCAGAACTGTCAATGATATGTTATTGGAGGGCAGGATTGACTTGGATACATGTAATTATTTGACCATTACAGCCCCTTTAACTCCAGTCATCTTTGGCATTCCCAAAATCCATAAGGACATGGAACCCCCCCCCCCCTCGAAACGCATAGTAGATGGGAGGAACAGTATCACTTATGCCTGTGCGAAATTTGTTGATAACAAATTAAAAAAGTATTTAAACTCGTAACCACAGATATGTAAGCAATCCTGGAGTTTTTTGCAGGCATTAAATGAACTTGAATTCAATCCTGAATACAATTTCTTAACTATAGACATTAAAGATTTGTATACTCTCATCCCACAAGCAATTGGTATAAACTGGGCCATGGAATTCTTAGAGAAAGCAGCTCAGGGGGAAGAAATAAACCTAATTGAGAGATTATTAGAGCTGATTTTGGGTAATTATTTTCTGTTTGATAAAAAATATTACTTACAGAAAAGTGGAGTTGCCATGGGAGCACCTTGCAGTGGCAGTTTTGCTAACTGTGTCATGGCGTACTGGAAGAAAAAATTCCTGTTCCCAAACCTAAGATTTCAGAACACTGTATCCTGGTACACATATTACCTGGACGACATGTTTTTGATATTTAAAGGGGACTTGGACACGGTTAAATGTTTCATGGAAAATATGTCTTGCATGACATCCTTTTTTTAATTTTACCTTTCAATTTGACGAAAAAGAAATTTCATATTTGGATGTCCTACTAAGTAAGGACGTTGCTAACAACAGGTATATAGCCCAAATATATAGTAAGCCTACATATTCCAATGATTTTCTGCATTTTCAGAGTAGTCACCCTTTACATCAAACAAAGCTGGTAAGGGCAGCCAAGATGAACTCACTTAATCAAGATTTTGATGTAGAATGTGAAACACTTAAAAACATGTTTATTAGCAGAGGGTATCCTTTGAATTTGTTAGAAGATTTAATTTTGGAAGTAGGTAGAAAGAGAATGATAGGGCATTTTAAACTACTTCTAAACAGGAACATCTGTGAACTGGCTGAACATCAAAACTCCCTTATATTACCATTAGCTGTAGTGGAGAATGAAGATGTGAATGTCAGCTTTATAACAACATTCTCTAAAGATGCCACTACACTGAGGGATACTTTGAACAAAAACTGGACCTTAATTAACAAAGATATAACGGTCAGAAACAAATTAGGGCCTCTGCCAAAAATAACATTCTGAAAGGGGTGTAATATTAAGGCCATTTTGGAAAGGAATATTAAACCTTATATTCTAAATAAAGACATGAGGACATATGTCAGGTGCCCCTATTGTAAATTTATTCGAGTAACAAAATCTTTTACTATTTCGAATGTACACTATACAGTAACAGTCAAGTATGATTGTAATATAAAAGAAGTTGTTTACCTACCTATGTGCCAACTTTGTAACTGTTTTTATATAGGAAAAACAGAAAGACATTTTAAGCAAAGGATATACGAACATCACTTCAGCATAAGTAAACAAAATACTACAAATAATAGGCAGTATAAATGAAACAAGTGCACGGGTGAGGTATATCTTCAGTTGAATACTCTGATAGTTCCAAATAAATCCAGATAAAACAAAGTAATAAAACGAACAATTTATTGTAGGAACAAAAGGATAAGCGCTTTCACTGAACGTAGCTTCATCAGATCCAAGACAGTTATTGCAGATACACATGCTTTAAATACTTGATGTTAAATAGGCTAATTAGAATTGATGAACAATTATTCAATTAACTATTTTAAAAACTATTTTAAAAGTAGAACTAATAGGAATGATAGTAATAGATGTATACACATATATATTTCATTACACTTATATATCAGATGAAAATAAGTTACACTTATATATCAAATAAAACGACTTAAACCTAGTGTGTTATAAATAAATATATATTTCACAAACATATATATAGCAGCAATCATACATTTTATATCACATCATTTCAACCATTTTAGCTTAATATATATATATATATATATATATATATATATATATATATATATGTGTTGATAGGCACATCTTTTCTTGCTGCTATATATTGTGAAATATATATTTATTTATAACACACTAGGTTTAAGTCGTTTTATTTGATATATAAGTGTAACTTATTTTCATCTGATATATAAGTGTAATGAAATATATATGTGTATAAATCTATTACTATCATTCCTATTAGTTCTACTTTTAAAATAGTTTTTAAAATAGTTAATTGAATAATTGAATAATTGAATAATTGTTCATCAATTCTAATTAGCCTATTTAACATAACATCATAATGACCACCCTTTTATACCTAATGTCTTTGGTATTCCCAAAGTACATAAAAGCATCTACAATCCTCCTTTTGATTGATGGTGGCTGTCCATAACAGTTCCACTTACATACTGGGGATATTTGTGGATAGGTTATTAAAGAACACATCATGTCCCATTGAACATCTTTTAATTGATTCCTGAGACTTTTTGTCAAAAATAAAACAAGACTACTACTCAGACAAGTGTTCCTTTTCTACCATTGAAGTATTAGATCTGTTCAGATTGATTCCACACATTGAGGGATTGGAATTATTCCACTAAGCAATTATAGAATTAACATCCCTTAATAACACTTTGATTAATTTTGTGACAAATTTTATGGAATTAATTTTGGTGAATAATTTCATCACATTTGATGAAGAATTTTTTAGACAGATTAGAGGTTTAGCTATGGGCACCATTTGTGTGCCCACTTACGCAAATTTTATGTTTTCTTGGGAGAGAATACATTTTAAATTATTGTTTCAATAATCACTGGTTATTATACTTACAAGATTTAGATGATATATTTATTTTATGGAAAGGGACAGATAATGTTATAGAAGAGTTCATTACATTAATAATGTTTGCTCTTTTTTCAAATTTACACATACTCATTCTATTGAGATTACTTATTATTTAGATGTCAGCATTTTTAAAGACTACTGTAATCATTGTTTTGATTCAAAATTGTATAGGAAACCCACATTTTGAAACAGTTTTTTGGAGTTTAGGAGTTGCCACCCTACTTACACCAAGAAAAAACATTATCAAGAACAATTGCTATGAGTAGCTAGGATGTGTTTGGACCTTCAGTTTCAAGCTAGAATTTTCCAACCTAGTACAGATGTTTTGTGATAGAGAATACCCCTTGGATATGGTAGTAACACCTGGGGAGGAGGTATTAGAAGGCTGGGATTCTAGATATAAACTTCTATTAGGCAGTTACAAAGATATGATTATTTCTAAACCTAAGGACAACAGTATTACTTTTTCAAACTCCAAGGTGATCCATTTTGATGACTTGGTTCTTGATGTTAGGAATATTTTAACAAAGAATTGGGTTATGTTTAATTGCAATAGTGAATTTATCACTATTTTAGGAGAAAATCTGAGTTTCGTATATAAAACAGGGCATAACATGAAGTATTTATTGGAACAGCTGCCACTGACTGCAAATACCAAGGAGAGAGGAACCACTAAATGTGGAGCATGTAATTATAATAAGTTTATTTTACAAGATCAGAAGGTAGTTTTAGGTAACCTGACACAATAAGTTAGACTAGCAACTGTGAATTGTGCTAGTAAAGGTTTAGTATATGTAGCTGTTTGCCAAGGTTGTGGTAAGTTTTATATAAGGAAAATGGAGGCACCACTATAGAAAAGTATCTACGAACACATGTATGCTGTTGAGCACAACAATGTTAATAATGCATTATACAAACATTAAGATAGTAGAGGTAGTGAAGGAAAAAATATAGGGGTGTTTTTGGGAAAATAGATTAGAAACCAGTGAACTGAAGTGGCAATTAAGATGAAATGCCTCTATGTTACCTGACATTAATGATAATATTTCCATATCATACATTTTAAAAAGTAGAACCCTGGATTTATAATATTGTACTAAAACATTGTTAATGTAATTTTTTGAATTATTTCATCTGGTTTTATGTCTTAAAAACTTTTAACACAATTTTAATGCAACTTTATATTATTTATAATTTATAATTGTATTATTTTGCTTACAATGTTTGTGGCTGATAGGAGCTGTGTTATTTTATCATCATTTAATTATAATTTATATGTGTAGGTGATTTTTTACTATATTAACTTTTAGAAACAGTATTAAATGATTATGAAATGATTATTAGGTCACATGACTGGCATTGTTGACTATTTAAAGATTAGTTTTATCCAATTTTAATGGTTCTGAAGAAGTCCCAGTATCAGGGATGAAAGAGCTAGACCGTTTGGTATTACTTGTGATATGAATTAAAGTTTTAGAGAGCTGTGCACACAAAGCTGCTTGAATTTCACTTTCTTTGCCATGGTTTTAGCACTACTACATGAGCCTTTTGTGTTTTTTTTTCTGTGGCTGCACAGACACACACTGGTGTGGGTTAATGTTAATAATAAAATGTTCTTCATAGTGATTATTGCTGCAGTAGCCTTAGCTATATAGGTTATATCCTGATAAGGATATAACAGTTGGCCTACTTCCAAAAACCTCAGGGCACCTTCCATGCACACAAACTATCCAATGGCTCAAGATGATTGGACTAAAAGACAAGTATGGGTGTGAAGCCCTTCAGAGGTTTACTGCTGCCAAAGAGTACACTCCCCTGATGCTTTTGAGGATCGACAGTCAGCTTGCCCTTTTCTTTACTGGGCAGATCAGTTCCCTTTGGGTGGAAAACCTCTAATTTTCTTAAATTTTGTTAGTGTTTTTTTTTTACTTTCCTCTTCAGGAAGGTTATTTTAAAGCTAGGAGTATTGTTATTTAATGGACAGTCTTGAGACTGTAGGTTTCTTTTAAATGGAACATTTCTTTCTTTCTGTCAGTTTAAAAGTAATTAAACTAATTGAAAACATTTTCTGTGGCAAGAATTTGTTTATTTTTCCATTGTGGGTCTTCCGTAGTGTTTTAAAGTACAAAAAATAATTTTTGTGGACTGTCAGTTTACTAAGAATAACTCAGGGTTTAATTCAGGCCATTGCTCCCGCCTATAAAGTACTTTCTGGTAAAAGAAAGGATTCCTCTTACCCGAATAGATTCAGTATTCTGAATTTAAACAGAAAGATGCAGGGATGGATTCAAGGTTTTGTCCTCAGATTTCTGATTCAGATTCAGAGAGAGAGCTTTGTTTCTGATTATTTCCGTGAGAGTTTATCTTTCTCTGAGACTATTGCTAGAATGCCGCAGTGTTTTTAGTGGGAGAACACTGATGTTTCTCAGTCCCTCAGAAAATACTATATGTTGTTAAGTAAGTAAATGCCTCAAATTGAAATTGACTCATGGTAATTCTATGGGAAAACCCCATAGGGTTTTTGTGGCATATTAAGTAAAATGCCAAGGCTTTTCTTCCATGCAGATACTGCTGCTGCCCAGTTGTTTCCCATCAAGATTCAGAACCCAGGTCTACAGTTGGTTAACATGTGCATTAACCTCTGTGCTATGAGGCCTGGGTACCAGTTGTTATAGAAGAAGTTGCTACAGAAGGATTTTCCAGAACTTACATCAAGTCCTCCTGTCCTGTCTGCTGTAGAGGGTGTGTGTGTTACTGCCTGCAATATTCCTGATAGACAGCTGTCCCTAAAAAGGCAGATAGGATGTACAAAGTTCCTCAACCTTTTCAATTTGTATACACTGTTTCCAAACCTGAACCCCACAGCTATAGCCTTAGTTGATTCCACTGTTGCTAAGTACTTAATTAATTCCAATCCTACTCTTCCTAATAAGGATGGGGAAAAGTACTGATAGGTATGGAAAAAGTGTATTCTTCTTCAGCTTTGATTTTTTTTAGAATTTTGAATTGTCAGGCTAATATGTTAAAGTTTGTTCTGACAGATTGTGAAAGATGAGTATTTTATCTACAGTTTTTTCTTGTGAAGAAAAAAATCTGTTTTTAATGACTTAAGTTTCTTCTATCATACAGGTCAGCACTCATTGTCTGCGGTGGGTGTATGACTCTGTTTATACTTTTCCAATGGCTATGGTACTGTTTTAAGAAGCTTTGCTTGGCTACATTCTCAGAACCTCCCAAATTATGTAAAAAATGAGATTTTAAATTCTTCTTTGATTAGAAATTTAGTGTCTGGCCTCTCTGCTGCAAAGGTTATCAAAAAGTGTGATGAAAGTGGCAGGCTGAGCCAGAACATCTTTAAGATTTTTCAGCCTTCCTTTTACAAATTGTCCAAGGGATTTTCTTTCTCCTCATCCAGTTTTGGCAAAAAAAAAAAAAAAAAGAATAAACAGCCTCAACAGAATTCAGATAAACAGAAATTTAAGAGGAATGGCAAGAGGGAACCAAAAAAAGTCTCAAACCTCCCAACCAAGGCAGTCCAACAAGTCTGAATGACTATTCAAAAGATCTTGTGACCCCTCCCACCCTGGCCCTTTTTGTCTTCCAGAAAGTCTGAATCTTCATTTTTCTCTTTGGCAACAGATTGCTTCAGAGAATTGGGTTCTAAAAATAATTTTTTCAAGGTTACATATAACATTGGTAGGAAATTCTGTAGATCAGACTCTTTTGTTTCTACCTCTTCATCACATGCTGTCCCAAGGAGTGATAGAACTTGTCATCCTTCACAGGCGTGGGAAGGGTTTTATTCAAGGATGTTCCTACTGCCAAAGAAAGAAAATGCTTGGAGACCATTTCTGGATCTTTCTTTCCTAAACCTGTTTGTGATAGTGCCCAAATTCAAAATGTTGTCACTTCACAACCTGTTATGTCTTCTTCATCTTTCAATTTTCCTGTTAACACTTACAAGATGCTTATCATCATATCCCTATACATCCAGACTTCAGATGTTTCTTAGGGCTTTATGTGTCTGGATCATATTATCAGTTCTCTGCCTTTCCCTTTAGACTATCTACTGCACAAAAATGTTAAAAGTGTCTAGCTCTGATGATAACTCATTGCAGACTACAGGCTATGTACATTTTTCCATATTTAGATGACTTGCTTATCTTTGCAGTATCTTTTAATTAATTAATCCATTAAGTACAAAGTTTTACATTTTTTCATTAATTACCCTTTGAAATAGAGTAAAACCAGTATATTTCTATGTGTAGTATTTACTTGGTGCCATATAATAATGTCACAATTTGACAACTGTAATCATTCTTCTCTATGTCCATACCACCCCCTTTGTCTGGCTTCATTATCCAGAACTGTCTCTGTCCTTTGCTGCTTTGCCCTTTCTGGGTGTGGTGGTGATCTAAAAAATTCTGTTGTCTATTTTTATTTTTAGTCCCTAACCTTTCTGATCTCTTCAATGAAGAGTATTCCTGATCAAAGACTTCATTGTCTTCCCTATTGTGGTAAACTGTATTCACAGTACAACCATTATTATGTTGAAAGTTATCTGCCTGATCCCTATTCCCTACATTTTCACCTTGAGTTGCTATATTGTAAAACATTTGACCATGTAATATATCATCACTGTTATATGCAATGTTGTATGTCTTAGGAAGTGGGTAAGCAGTTTTTTGTAAATACTCTGTTTCATCCCTAATTAACTTTTTTTGCTTTCATGCCATGTTAAATTTTCCTTGTTGTTCAGTTCTGTTGAAAATACCATCATATATTGTCACATAATTATCAAATAGTACACCATTATTAATTTCCATATTTAAATTGTTAATATCATCTAATAAATTCTTAATTCTATCATTATTCACTTTCACAGTGAACTGTAACAACTCAAGCCCATGTCTATCAAACATGTTTAACAGTTCAGCAAGTTCACTCTGTCCATACATAAGTCCATTGGGGAATTTAAACATCCCAAGTCCCTTTAAGGACTCTCTCTACTCTGACACATTCCATAAGGTAAGCACTGTCACAATGTAAATTATGTAGCTTACTTAATTTCCCCTCAAACTTATTTATTTGGTCTGTATACTAGTAATAGCATGTTGTTGTTCATTTCCACCAAAAGAAAAGGAAAAATCATTATTAAGCCAGTTTTGAAATCTTAAACATGGTCGCCATTGCTGTCTTTGTTAAAAACCCTCTGTCCACAGGGAACAGAATCCAAAATCAGTCTGTTTACACTACCAGAGGGCATATGCTGACTTCCATTGCTGATAGGAGCTTCTGTTGTGGCCCTATCCCAAAGACTGATGGGAACTGTAATTTATCCTAATAACTCTGCAGCTGACTGAACTGCAAAGTGAGAAGTTTAAAGAGATGCTCAAAATCATTATTATCAGCATTAATTTTCCAACTAAATTTATCAACTTTTTAAGTACAATTAAAATTGTTTAACTTTTCTTTTTCAACATTAGACTCTTTCTAATGTAACTATTTCATGCTATTGTGTCAAAGTAGCAATGTTATTAAAAGCTAGTTTTGTTAGATAAACTAGTATACGGGTATTATTTATGAGCCTAGAAGGTTATGCCATGATCTTAAACAAAACTATTTTATTTAAATAATATTTTATTTTATTTTTTAATTCTGATTTATAAAAAAAAATTTGGTTAAATTAGTTATAGAATACAGATAGATATTTGACAGATATGTTTCACGTTTTTACAAGATGACCTTGATTTTAAACCAAGCTGTTTGATGTCTTGTTCAGTAAGATTTTTTTTTTTTTTAATTTCTTTTTTACATTAGTTGATCATTTACGTCTTGGATCACCCTAAGACTGTCAGTAGTTTAAGTTATGCTTGGAGAGCTTTAGGGAAAATCTAAGATGTTTGTTGAGTTTGTGGTTCATCAAAATTTAAAATGTACTTATTAATTTTATATTTTTATAGAAAAGGAAAGCTATATAGAAATTTGTCAGAGGATAGTTGATTTGTGTCTTAATAGTAAATACCACATGATGACTAATACATGTCTTTGGAATTATATTAATAGATATCACATAATACACATGTTCTGTGATAGAGACCTATTGGATGCTAGCATTGTGATCCTTTTTATTTACTAGGGTCTTAATAAGAGATATTTTTATTTGAAGATCAGTACTACATTGATGTACATGCTATCCAAATACAGCAGAACCTCCAGAGTTGACCACCTCCTTAAGTTAACCTAATTTTCATAGACAGGACATATACCACATGTAATCAATGGAATACCAACCTCTCTATACTGACCACCTCTGTAAGTTGTATCTTGACCACTTGGACTGTGACATACAATATTAATTTACCCTCTATAACTTGACCGGTTGAGTCGACTCTACACCAAGGGGTAGAAGGTGTGGGCTTTGCCCCTTAGTTGTATTATTTTTTTTTCTTTAGTATAAGTTATTTTTTCATGTTTTATTATTACCATGTATTGGATTAGGCTTAGAGTCCTATAGTTTGTCATGTCTTGCTAAAGATTTTTCCAACTGGTCTAAATTGTAGGTACGTCCTACAATTACTGAACAATTTTACAGTTAATCGAGGCATGATGGCCCAAAGGAAAGCACTCAAGGAGCTGACATTGAAGGAAAAGGTTGATCTTCTACATTTTCTGGAAAGCAGCAACTAAAGAAAGATGGCAGAACATTTTGGTGTTAGTCCCTCGTGATTGGTAAATCGGCAAAGCCACATGCATTCAAGAACCTGAAGCCCAAAGACCTCCCCATCACTTGGAGATCAAACAAATGCACATGGATGACTGGTGCCCTATTTGAGGAATGGATAAGGGGTATTGACTGAGAAATGAAAAAGAAGAAACAGTCTATTCTATTGACAGTAGACAACTGTCCTGGCTAACCGCAAGTGAATCATCACACAAACTGAAATTTCTGCCTCCAAACACGACCTTAAATATCCAAACTCTTGACCAAGGCATCATCAAAACATTTAAAATGCACTACCAAGCCCAGCTCCTGCAGTGGGTCATTTCTAAAACACATACCTGTGGTCCACCTGTGGAAGCAACTTCATCTGCTGCATCAGTTAATGCTCTGGGTGCTGTCCTCTGGATAGTTCTGCTTGGAATAAAGTTCGGTCAGAAATGATGCAGAAGTGTGTCAAGAAAGTTGGATGTGCCACAACCCAAGAGCGTGATGTTTTGGCCACATCAGACAGTCCATCTCCCATGGCAGAATTCAAAGGAGTAGATTTTGAAGGTTTTGTTGCAATGGATGATGAGGTGGCAACCTCTAATGAACCTGACCCAGAACCAATTTTCCAAGTGATATTGACCAAAGTACAGACTAGAGTAAAAGTACATGAAGTGGCTGATGAATAGAAGAAGCAAGTGATAATGACACAGAAATTGCAGAGACTCCAAAAGAAGAGGATGTCAGGCATCTGATAATGCAGTTGAAGTCATTTGCTGTGGAAAAATGCCCAGGTTTGCTGAGTGGTGCTTTCTCCACTCACCTTTATAATAAGAATAAGAAACAGACCAAGACTGACTCTTTTTTTCAGAAAGAATGATTAAACCATGAGAAAACAGTAAAGGTATTGATTTTGGCGTCTATATCACTTACTCTTAATCTTAACAACAACATCTTAAGTAAAACTTAATCTTACTACATCGAATCACTAAAGGATGACCTCTAGTGATCGATGTAGTAAAACATCAAATAACGTTTAAAAAAAAAACAAAGAAAACTAAAAAATAACTAGCATTAATAACGGTCTGTACAGAGGATTATAAAAGCCATTATTTTGTTCTCTGACCCACATCTGATGAAGTGATTTAAACGAAAACGCTGTTTTTTAATGTGTGTGTTCATGTGTTTGTGCCTATATTAAAGTGGATTTTACAAGAATTCCAACTTATTCCTGGTCTTGTGGTACCTTGGATTGACTTATTGGTTTATATTGGTACCTTTGTGGCTGTTTTTTCAAATTTTCAGTAAATGAAAGCTAAATCAAACTGGTTTTAGTTGTTTAGGAATAAGGAATAAGTCATTATTGATCTTTTACTTTGTATCAACATCACCATCTTATTGCAAAACAGTTATACACAATATACTGTACATAACTTTGGTCCTCAAATCCTAACTGCTGTTTAGTTTGGTCTGCTGTATGGCTTCACTTCTGAGATTCTTTCTGTGCTTCATAATCTGCACTTCTGTATGCCTTCACTTCCAAGAATCTACTTGTGTTGTATAGTCCTCGGCCCTGTATGGCTTTACTCGTGCAATCCCTGCAGTGCTGACTAATCTTATGCCCTGCGTATCTTTACTCCTGTAACCCCATAGTGCTGAGTAATCATCTGTTCTGCAATTCTTCATTCCCGAGACCCTGCATATGCTAAATAATTGGGAATCCTGGATGCCTTTGATCCTGAGATCTTGTATGGATGGTATAATGTCTCATGTCTTTAGTCACAAGCTCCATCTGTGCTGAGTAGCCATGTGGTCCAGATAATCTCACTCATGACATCACACGTGTTAAATAATCAGCTCTTTTGTAATCTTTTACTTCTGACATCCTGTCTGAGCTGAATTATTAACTGTCATGCAAGCCTTTCCTCAGGAGATCCCTACTTATACTGCCTAATCAGTTGCCATGCATGATTTTACTTCTAACATTCCCCCCTAAGAAGTACTGTGACAAGTCTTTGCTTTAGTTACAACCCAAGGAACTGTGACTAATGCTGTAATCTGTTGCTTTTGCTAATACTTTCCTGACAGCATGCCTTTGTGAATATTCACTCAGTGCACTAATGATTTCAAAGGCTAAAAGGTTCTAACAAGCTTCAACCTGTAGTACTGGGTTTGATTCTGTCAGTCTCCACATGTACACTGAACTGGTTAAGCAAGTCACTTAAGCAAGCAGTACTTGTCAAATCACCTTTGAAAAAAAGGCACTTGACTAGTTAGTTTACATCATTAACAAAAGAGCATGTGTTGGTGCATAGGGCTTACATGCATTAGTGAAGGCTTGCATTAATACGGTGATGGGAAGAATAAAAGGTAGCCTGCTCCATAATGGGCATAACACATAGCTATACAAGTCTCACTTGTATATTTTCCTGCTTGATGCTCAGTACAGCATGCATAAACAATGTAACATTCTTGTATCAGTTTAATAGGAAAAAGTAGCTGGAAGTATAAGTATCAATAACGACTTATTCCTTATTCCTAAACAACTAATACTAATACTCTTAACAATACTATTACCCACTTACCTCCTAACCTTCACAGTAACCCCTATTACTTGCAGTCACCCCCTCCCAGTTCTACAACCAGCTAACTCCCTCTCAAACTCACCTGCAATAGAAGACCTGACCACTAGGTGGCACCCTTAACCCAGCCTTCACCTCCTGATTACCATCTGTTCTCTTGTTTCCTTACCGTAACAATTCTGATCTCCCAGACCTCCTCTTAATACTCTCGCCTCACCCTTTACTACTACTGTCTACAACCACCTATTCCATCACAGACTCCTTACTTATCTCTGCTCTTACCTACTCCTGACTTATCTAACTTACCTTCAGTATCCAGCTCTGCTGATTGTTTCTTGTCAAGCCGCTTTACTACCTGTTTCAACCCACTCCGTTTGCCCTGTGGGCTCACTCTGCTCCCTCCCCTACCCCCAATTCCCACCCACCCCCAGGGGTCCTACTCTTATACTATTTACTCACACCCTTTCCTCCTCCCACTATTCTCAGGCTACCTTACCATTGGCCACACACCCCTATCATCCTTCTCTAACCACTCACTATTCTCTCCTAACCACACCCTCCTGTTTTTTGCTCTTCCCTGTCAACAACTATCATACACCCATACCTACAACAAGACACCTAACTAATAATCCATCCAAATGTATAAACCATCAATCCAAACACATTTACACTTTCACCTGTTACTTCTACTACTTATTCTACCACCATTACTTTTAGCCTACATACTCACCTCCTATGAACACTCATTATATCCAAACCTTCATAACCCCATTAAGCTAATTACCTCTTCTTACCTACCAGCACTCACAAAACATGTAAACATAACATCTACAGCTATCTACTGTCAAGATTTCAAAGAACAGTCCACATTAGGTACTACAATCATAATCCCAGAAAATCTCCACATCCATACAGAAGAGTCCCAACTCTAGGCTCTCTTATACAACTCCTCTCATTAAAAGATGGAGACATACACCCAAATCCTGGCCCAATGACACTTCCTACCACACAACTCCACAATCCCAATCAATTCAACACACATTCCCATACTCAGCCAACAAACTCTCTCTTCATAGCCCACCTCAACATACGTAGCATCAATAATAAAGTCTTACAACTCCATGCTCTCTTAGAAGTCTACTCTTTCGACATTCTCTGCTTAACAGAAACCTGGTTAAAGCCTGTAACTAAAGACAATTAAATCACCCCACCTGGATATAATATATATAGATCTGACCGTATAGCAAAGAAGGGTGGGGGAATTGCTATCCTATTTAAATCAGGTCTACAGATCACCACATATAATCTTAAACCACCAGTAGATTCTACTGCTGAAATTCTTATTTCCAAACTTCAACTCAACACTTTCAAATCCATCTATATTATCTGTATCTATCTACCTCCTGGCAATAACAATGCCACCATAGAAGATATCCTCTGCTGGCTATCACTAAACCTGCCCCAAGAAACCATTATCCTAGGTGATTTTAACACAGATTGGAACTGCTGCTGCAGCAGCCACCCTACCACCCTCATTAACCTATTTGGTTTCTCTCAAATCATTACCTCCCCTACCAGGATAAACAAGCCCAATAAGAAAGAAAATACCTTGGATTGGATTCTTATAAATAACCATCCCCACACATATGAATCTGGAACCCACCCTGATGATATTAGTGACCACTCACTTACCTACATTATCAGGCATACAACCAATGCCTCCATTCCAGCCACTGTCAAGTCTATTAGATCCAAGAAAAACTTTAACCCTGATCTCTTCCAAAGTGAACTAAGAGCATGCAATTGGTCTCCCTTAAGACACCTTCCATTGGAGGAAGCTGTTAAATACTTTAATTCCAAATTCCTCACCATCCTAGATAACCATGCACCAAACCGTTCTATTAGAATCAAAACTAAATCTGCCCCATGGCTGTCAAAAGAAACCAAACAAAAAAATCCACCTCAGAAATAAATACTGGGCCAAATGGCATATGACTAAAAACTCTGCTGACCATCAAAACTTTAGACAACTGAGAAATGAAACTAAGAAAGCTATACTATCTGATAAAAGAAACTACTACTTACAGTTCCAGCAAACTAAACATAATAACCCACAAAAATTCTGGGCAAGTATTAACCAACTACTACACCCAGGTCAATCCATTACACCTAACCCACAAGGCACAGATCAGGAGAACCCAAAGCACACTGCCAATGCCTTTAATACCTTTTCTCTGAGGCCATTCAAACACTTGCCAGTCACCTGTCACCTAATAATTTCACTTTATCTATCTCTAACACAACTCCACCCCCTCCATTTCTCTTCCAACCTGTCCCTACAACATATATTCTTTCCCTTATCCAAAAACTTAAACCTTGCTCTCCTTCAGCAGATCAATTACCAGCTGAATATCTACAGAAATCAGCCAAATCCATCGCCTATCCCATTTCCATTCTGATTAACAGAACCATTAGTGAAGGACACATCCCAAGCATCTGGAAAGTCTCCCATATCATCCCCCTTCATAAAGGTAGAAAAATCTACTGATTTCTCCAACTACCGTCCCATAGCCCTACTTTCACCTTTGGCAAAACTAATGGAAAAATGCATCCATAAGCAACTGCTAGACCACCTAATCCAAAATAACTTACTTTCCAGCTGTCAACATGGTTTCAGACCATCCCACAGCACTACTACTGCCCTCCTTTCCTTTACTGACTGTATTAACAAAAAACAAAATGCCAAAATGCTTTCCTCAGCACTATTTATCGATCTGTCCAAGGCATTTGATATGGTTAATTGCCAAATACTTATAAATATCCTCAAATTCCTCTCACTAGATATACACACTATTAAATGGCTCCAATCCTATTTAGATAACAGACAACAGGCAGTACTTTGGCACAACACTCTATCTACCCACCTGCCCATTAACATTGGCGTCCCTCAAGGATCCATATTAGGTCCTATCTTTTCTCCATATTTATCAATGACCTTCATCTAGCAATCCCCCAAGCTACATGTGTTCAGTACGCCGATGATTCTACACTTATATGTACAGCCACATCCACTTCTAAACTTCACTCCTTTACCCAAGAAGTATTTACTACAGTAGAACAATGGTTTACACAACATTGCCTTTTGTTGAACCCCCAAAAAACGAAACTCCTCCTTTTCAATCCTACTCGTAAGACCGTCCCAATAGATTTCTCAGTTATATCCACAAATGGTACTCCCATATCACCTGACCCAACTACTAAACTACTTGATATTGCCATAGACAACAATCTTAACTTTGACACCCATATCAACAATACTATAAAAACCGTTAATAAAAAGCTAGGCTCTCTCTACAGAATCAAACCGTTCCTTTCACCAACAGTCAGAAAAACTATTGCTTATACCCATCTAATCTCTACACTCCTCTATGCCTCACCCATATTTACTAATTTATCTAAAAATAACCTCGCCAAACTGGAAATCTCCTACAATAACATTGCCAGGTTTGCTACTGGCAACCCATTCAGAACCCACCACTGCTATAATCTTAAGCAGCTTGGATGGCTAAAAATTCAGAATCTGCTTAAATTCCACCAACTAACCATTGCCCATAAGACTCTTTACCAACCTTCCAGTACTCCTATATTAACTAACCTCATCTATCCCTATAAGAATCTGAAATCCTTGTGCTCATCACACAAACTTCTTGTAAACACCTCTAAATCTAATAACAAGGCTGGGGACTCTCTTTTCAGCAACACTGTTGGAAAATCCTGGAACCTTCTCCCCAATGAACTTTCCTCAGTTTCCTCCACGTCTCTTTTCAAAAACAGACTGAAACTTTTCCTAAGAACACACTGGCTATGCCCCTGTTCGAAACCTGACTGATCATTTTTCTACTTTTTCTACTCATAACAGGTACTGCCTACCCACTACTTCCCTATAACTAGCTCTACCTTCCTTCTTGCCACTTTACCTTTTTCCTATTCCTTACCCTTCTTTTCATCCCCTAAGCTTACTCATAGTGTGAAAACTCTTTTATTTATATAAAAGACACACTTATGCCTCTTTTATTTTGACTTTCTGTATTCTACCTGTAATCTGAACTGTACCTGCCTACTGCACTGCAACGTATTTCTGCCCTCTCTGTAATTTTTCCACTGTACCTGCCTTTGGCACTGTGAAGTATTTCTGTCCTCTTTGATTTTTTTCCAGCCTAACTTCTAATGTTCTTTGTAAATATAAAGGTTTTATTTCCTCTTATCCCAGATCTATTTCTCCCAGATTATAGTATATTATTAGACCTATTTTTAGTATTGTACCCAAATTTTAAAATGGGAGGTACTTAGACCTCTATGATAATTTCTGTATTAACCTGCAACAACATTGTATGTAGAAATGTTTTTTTGCTATTTTTTGCACGGAGCTTATCTCCCCGGGCCTCTACTGAAAATGGACATGTATCCAGTTAGACTAGCCTGGTCAACAAATGTAAAATAAAAAAAAGTTAAAAAAAAATAAAAAGTACAGCAGTGTTGAACAGGGAATTAATGTTATTCACATACAGTAAGAACAAAGTATAAATTAAATTCATAATACTCTAGTGCCAAGACAACTATTACCTGAGAGAATTATGTATACAAGGTTGTATGTTTAATACATACTGTCTATTTCCACCTTGTTCTCTTACCATATTGCTGTAGTCAACTGCCAATGCAAGTCAAATTTTGCCACTGGAAAATTATCATTTTTGTGGGTTTATGAAAACTGTTATTTGCTGAGTAATTTAGGATTTACTGTGCATGATTCTCAGATAACACCACATTAATTTATTATAAAGCAAATACAGGGCCATTCTCTTAAAAATGCCTCAGTAAGAATTTACAATGTTATTTTGTCTTACTGAGATTTTACAAACAGCCTTAGTTCTTCTATATGCCACAATGGTGGTAATGAGCAATTGATTTCTACATGATGCAAATGTAATCTTCAGTGTCCAATTTGAATGTAGCTTTAAAGAGAATTACAGCACCACATATATTTTCTTGTCACTAGCAAACAATGAGATTGGAAAACAACCTTAGAGGCACTGTATCCATTTTTACACAGAAATTACGGTGTGAACTGAAAGGCATCCTAAGCTGATAGTCCCTTTACTTTTCCCCATGCAGATATCACTCCTCATTGGATTAGGTTTTCACTTGTTTGCTGTAAAATATAGGTGTGTTTTTCAAGTTGGCCTGTAAGCAACACAAAGCCTTCGTGGGCTATATATTAATACATATCACTTTTGTTTTACATTTGTTGAAATTATGACATTATGTCTTAATCTGTTAATAGCATTATTAATTTTTCATTGTGTTCTTCTTGAGTATCTGACTTCACACTAACAGTTCTAAAACTTTCTAAGCCTTCAATTACATGTGTAACAGTACTTGGGAATATGCCCAGTGCTTATGAAATATTAAACATAAGTCTAAAAATGTATGTATTCCTATTGACTTATTGTCAAGTTTTATCTGCCTGGAAGCCTAGTTTACATCTAATACTAAAATCCTTAGCATCTGCATTCTTGGGACTAGTACTACAACCGCAAACAAAGGGTAATAATTCTTTTTAATCACTTTATTTAGATTTTATTGATTCAATACAAATGTGAGTCTTATCTTGCTTCACAGCGGTAACCATGTAAACACTCATTCTTGTGTCACCAACTGCTTCTCAATGACAGCTAAGCTGTCCATTCATTCAATTTCCTGTTCAGATCTGCTCCCGAGAACCTACAGATACTTGCTGGAACACAAATCACTGAAATAGTATTAGGAATTATAAGTGTGTTAGGCTCTACTAGAAAACCTCCTAATCTTGGAAATAAGCCACCATAGTTATAAAGGACATCATTGCTATGGCTTTGTGTACCGTATTTTGAATGCCTCTGTGACAATATCACTGCAACTTACACGGGTATATTTATTTTTACCATTCCTAGCTTCACACAAGCTAAATGACCCAATATAGTAGGTGAATTTATGGGTTCTTTAATTTGAAAAAAAAACTGTATGACTTAACTTTTATATTCACATGACATCAGTTTTTGACCTAACCCAAAACAATAATGGACCCACTGTTCTCTTTTCAGTACTTCTAAAACCCAATGTTGCAAAATTTTTTTCCAGACAAAACTTTACCTTGTGTATATTAATCTAGCTTAAAGTCAACATCTCACTTATTAATTCTCAGCATTTCTGGTGACAGTCTGACTTGAACCCCTGTCTTAGTATTTCATTAGTATATTTATATCTAAATTATATCAATCATTTTCCTTTACCACTGCCATTAAACACATTATTTTCATATTTCTGGTCTATACCAAGCAAATTCTTTTGAACAAATTTGTTTTTGCTTTACAAATCTTAGATCAGTGTCCTATTAAAGCACAGATTCTGGAGAAATTATTAAAAGCAGGATGGTGCTTCCTTTCATGCTTGGAACTGCATCAAGTCTAGCAGGCTACATTTTAGATGAATGGTGATTACACAGTTATTACCATGTCTGTTTTCCATCAGTATTTCTGTTACAGTACTTCTTCACATGGCTCTCTTTTACATATACATTAGCAATGCAGCTCATCCTTCCCTCATTTCTCATCTTAGCATTTTTATTTGTCTTACATTTTATATTACACACACACCCTTTTCATCAGTTAAGTCTTTTAACTTCACAGATGGTTTCATGCTCTTCTAAGGTCAGCCCTGTTTCTCCTAAAATGTACCTTCTTTCACATTTGTATGCCACGCAATTCTGTCTGTTATTACTGAAGAATGTAACTAAAAAAATCCACTGTCCTGAGTACTGTCCTTCAGTTCGGTTATATAAGGCTCTATATTCTCTGTAGGACTTTATACCTTGTAAGACAAAAAAGACAAGTAAATGTCACATTGTTTCTCAGCTCATAATAATTACTAAAGTTCTGTTTTATTGATGCTAAGCTATTTTTCTCCTCTTCAAAAAAAATGAATATTAAATGTCTTCAAGACATCTTCCTTAGTGACTTGGAAGAATGCAGCACATTGTAACTTTTCCGGGTTTTTGTTCATTCCACTCCTAGTGAAGAGCACATTGAATTTCTAGATCCAAAGAGTCATTTTCTGGTAAGATCTATGAAATGAGATAATTCATGATGGTTACATTTGGACCATTTCCATTGTAAATTACATGTCTGTATTTCTAAATGATAAAATCTGGAAAGCAGTATATATACCACTTCACTTCTGATGTATTTATTTGCCTCTGATACCCTGTAGTATCTACATAGTGAGTAAATGAGACACTGTGAATGATTTCAGGATAAGTGAAATCACCGTAGAGAATAGACAACATCCGCAGTCTCTCACTTACTCATCAGGCAGAAACCCCACTTCTAACTAAGTCTGGATGTGAAGCAGATAATGGAACTGTGACCGTGGAATCAGTGATCAGCAAGAATGCTGACATCCTAACCCTAAGAAACGTAATTAACCTTGTTCACTAAAATATCTGTCTTTGAGCAAAAAAAGTCAAAGAGTTTATGAACTGATCTATCTTATATTAGTTACTAGTGGAAATGTAAGTAACTTCCACCTGTTAAATGTATGGTATAAAATACAAGTTTTGTGCCCAGGTTCACTCTTAACTTCATTCTTCAGTGGTCTGTAACACTTTGTTCAATAATATCTGCACGTTTCCTGATGTTTAAAAAGAACTTGGTCTCAAAGCTGAACTGGAGAACAGTGGGTTGCCAAAAGGAATACAAGAATATGAGGATTGATAGAAAAGGAAAACAGAAAATAATGCAAAGCCTTTTTTTCAGTTGTAAGTAAAAGTATGGTTTACATAAGTAAGATTAACAGGACAGACCTCCATCTCTGTTAATTGTGGTTAACTGGGGTTGGGGGTTGGCATAATGGTTAAGGTGTTTACCTTACAGACCTAAGGTATAAGATTTGATTCTCATCTTTTGGAAACATGGCTAGACTTAAAAATGCCCCCTGGGGTGATTAGCCTAGTAATCAGCTATGAACTATCAGGGTAAGGAAAATGTGTGAATGCCAAGATTCCAAAAGTGAGCCACTACTGGGGAAAATCATTTTGTTAACACACAAGGAGCCGTGGATAACCCAAAGGGCAATACAGAAAACTGAAATTGCAACCCAGAGATAACAAATCTAAGAAACCTCTGGAAATGATGAGCAATGAGGACATGATGATAGGCATCTTTTATGTCCAGAGTCACCTTGAAGCAGTGGTCCCGAAGAATGGAAAGCACTGTATGCAAAATGAACATGGAACCTGAACAGGGAACATGAACAGGGAATCTGAATGGTGGTATGCTGAAAGGACAGGTCCAATACTGGTCTCCATGTATTTTTATTTTTTATTGTTTTTGGGGGGGGGGGGGCAGGACAATTAAGGAATAGAAACCCTCATTCTCTTCGAAGAAGGCACTTTTGCTATGACCCCGCCAAATGCAGCATATGCTAGAAAATAGGAAGGAATAAAAAAGACTGGTCTAGTGGATGAGAAGGAACTCCCTTGAAGAAATGAGGATGTCTTTCCACTGGCATTGGTAACCTTACATACATACAAATATTTCAGGCATGGGCATTAATGCCCTTCTAGCTTGCCCACAATGCTGATGAACCATTTGTCTGAAACTGACAGCTATACAGCCTTATTGAGAGATAACTTGAGTGATGTAACACCTGGAGTGAGACTTTAAACAAATTGGTGCAACATCTCAGCATAGTCACAAGTTGGGGTCCTTTTTGGGAAAGGGACTCCTCATGTTAGACTTGAGAGAGCTGTCATCCTGCCACTTCTTTCTAGTAACTTGGTTCTTGTTAGACTGGGACTTCAGTTTAAGAGGCCCACCAAAAATTATCCTGTTTAAATGAGGAAAATTTAGGAATATGAAACATTTTTGATATACTCTGCATCAATTTACCTCTGATTTTTGCAGTACTGAAATATACAATCAAACTCAAGAAAAACATTCAAAATGTCATTTTTAAGTCAACAAAAAATGTTGACTGTGCAACCAAGCATACCTCCTCATCATCGCTGACAAAGCTGCATTTCTAGAAATAGTGTCAGCCCCTTCTAAGATACTTCTTATTGTGTGTTGTGACACCTGAGAAAGACTGGAAACAATATCTTTGACATAAACCTTCTGCTCAGCTGGCAATGATGCAGCAAATTCTTCTAAACTTTTAACGGATCTCAAAACAATCTTCCACATAAAACAGTCATAGTTAAATATTTAAACTCTACTATACTGGACTGCGCCAATTTCTTTCCATGAAATTCTAGCCACTTGTGTAGTTTATGTTGAGGGAATGGATCTGGAGAAAACATAGACTTTTTATTAGAAACAATAGCTGGAGACGCAGAAGCTGGGTCTGCAAACAATGGACCCTGAAGGCCCAGCAAAGTGGAGGAAACCCTAAATTTCCTAAACACTTTTTAGGGAGAGGAGAACTATAGACTTTGTTAAAAACATCCCCCCAACACTGATCTCACCGGAGGAATGGGCTGAAGGATAAGTGCCTCATCCTCCAAATGATCATAGACCCTGTCAATCTTGTGGGCAGCAGAAGATTGCTAAATATTTATTTATTTATATATTTATTTAACATTTGTTTGCCATGATAGTCTGACTGGACAACGTGTCCATTTTCAGTGGAGTCCTGGGGAGAAGAACTCCATAAGTTTACAGAGAGAAGAAACATTTCCAAAAGAGACATTACAGAGTAGTAGCATACAGATTGTAGACTTTACAGCCGTTAATATACAATAAGAGGATATTCCCCCTTTTGGTTAAAAATACAAGTGTACAGAATATGCATTGAGAGTAGATAAGAACCTGGTAGAGCATTGCAATATTTATTTATTTATTTTATTTATTTCAGTTTGATTACCGGGGAAGTCCACTGGGCCGCAAAGTACCCATTCTCAGTGGAGGTCTGGGGAGAAAAGCTCCAAAGGCAGTACAATCAAGGTTACAAATGCACAAGATAAAATACAATAGAAATGTCCAAACAGTAAGTATACATAGTAAGAACAGTGCAAAATAACAAAAATAACAAAAACATCAATTATTTTTTTTTCTTTTTTACATAATTTGCAATATTTTCCTCATTACAGTCAAGTGAGAGTTGGCTAAATCATTTTGGGAATTAGAAATGAAATGAGCAGATATGTGCAGGGGTAGAGAGTGGCTTAGTGTAGAAAATCCCTACAATTTATATAGGGTGAAAGCAAGAACTTTTCCATTTGGATGATAGGTGTGAGTAGAGTTGGGTCTTGAAGTATTCCGTGTTAGGTATAGTCCTAAGTGAAGGAGGGAGAGAGATCCATTTTTTGCCTAGAGAGAAGGATAGTAGTAGCTGGCCAGCGGAATGTTTAGGTCTGGGAATGGAGATTAGGTTTTGGTGTTCTGATCTCAATGATCGGTTAGGGATGTAAGGGGGAAGGATGTTATATAAAGCTGGGCATTTTTCTGGGTAGAATATTAATTTGTGAGCAGTTGTTAGTTGAAGACAGTCAAGATGGTTAGGGAGTTCTAACCAGTTCAGAGATTGAAGGGTAAGGCAATGGTGGGTTGAGGTTTCGGATTTAGTGGCGAATTTAGAGATCTTATTATAGCAAGCTTCAAGTTTAGAGGTGAGGGAAGCAGACAGATTAGTTAGTAGAGTGGCACCATAAAGGAGAGAGGGAAGGAGGTAGGTGGTTGCTAAGGTGTGCCTAGAGGAGTTTGAAAGAAATAGATTATTCCTGTAGAGCATGCCTAACTTTTGGTGGGTTTTGTTTATGTTTTGTTGTATGTGGAGATCGAATTTGAGGTGTTCATCAACGGTAATGCCAAGGAGTTTAGCGAAAGGGACCACTTCTATAGGAGTGTTGGTTTGGCTTAGGACGTTGAAAGTGTTTTTGTCAAAGGAAGAAGCCTTGGTCGGGTGGAAAATTAGTATTTTAGATTTACTGGAGTTGAGGGAGAGATGTTTTTTGTGCATCCAGTTTTCTGTAGTGGAAAAAGCTATTTGTGTTTTGGACAGAAGTTCAGAAAAGTTGGGGGCAGCACAAACTAAGGTAGAGTCATCAGCGTATTGGATGACTGTAGTGTCAGGGAGGGCAGTGTGAAGGTTATTTATGAAGATGTTGAAAAGTATGGGACCGAGGATGGATCCCTGAGGAACTCCGGTAGGAGTAGGTAAGAAGGAAGAGGTAGAGTCCTTCCATCTGACAGCCTGAGATCTGTCAGAAAGGTAACTGGAGAACCAGGAAAGAGTATTAGGGGAGAGATTAAGGTTGGAGGGATGAGAGAGAAGGTGTGTATGGGATATGGTGTCAAAGGCTTTAGAAAGATCTAACAGAACAGTGGATACAAAAAGACCAGAATCTCTGGCTTGATTAACAGTTTCTAAGAAGGAGAGTAGGGCAGTTATGGTGCTGTGGCCGGGGCGGAAACTGTGTTGGGTGGGAGTAAGTAGCTGATTCTGAGTTAAGTAGGGTAAAAGTTGGTGGTGGACACATTTTTCTAGAATTTTAGATATTGGAGAGAGTAGGGCTATGGGGCGGAAGTTAGAAATGGAGGTGTTTTTACCTCCTTTGTGAAGTGGTAGAATGTAGGCAGAACGCCAAAGTTTAGGTACGTATGACTCTTTTAAGGATCGGTTGATCAGGATGCTAATTGCAATAGATTAAATATGTCCATAAATCTAGACTGCATTTGTGAAAAAGAAAGTCTGTTTGGGTTCCTGTGTATGCCCACCATAAGAAAAAGCTGACTAATCAAATTCAGACAGGTCTGAACCCTCAAACACATGCTCTTCTTCAAAAACCATATCCAAAGAAGAAAAACCATGGGTGGAAATAGCAGAGTTATTATTAACCCAGAAACATATCCCATAATCAACTGCTTCAACAATGGACATAGCCAATGCTACCATCTCCAGTGGGAACCTTGGAGAGAGAGTTGCTTAAATACATGGTGGGTGTTTTTTCTCTTCTTAGGATGAACTACAGTAGGTGGAGAATCCACAGGGGGAACTTAACCTTAGCAATGGATTAAGCACCCCTGACTTACCCTGCAACTAAAGTATTCAATTTTCCATAATTAAACAGGCAGTGCTACAGCCCCAGAGGATGTGTTTGACCTTCATGTCATGCACAGTTGTGATACCAACACCATACCAGGGGAATTGGAGATAAAAAAAGGCAAGTTGTCTGATAACCTGCTCTTGGCAAAGGCTACTGCAGTCACAAGCTGTACGCTGAGGCATATTTTTTTGTCTTACATTTGTGCTTTTTAGGTGCAGACAGGGTAGATGGTGGGGGGGGGGGTTGCAGATTCAGAGTCCATCTAGATAGGAGGAATAAACTAGCCAGGTCAGTCAAAACTATGGGAGAAAGTGCATACCCAGAAATAGAGGGATAACACCTTAAAATAGCAATGTAAAGACTAAACAGAGAAATAAACAGAAAACTATAGTGAACAGCCAATAATTCAATACTCGTACTAAACACTCATCAAAAAAACCCAATAAAATTCAATAAAAGACTAATTTCAGCCAGTAATTCAGTATTTGCACTAAGTACATATACAGTTCATCAAAAAAAAAAAAAACATTGCAATTCAGTAAATGGCTAATTTCAGACCCACATGTATAAGACAGTGTAAACTAGACTAGTTATACAGAATTCAGTATAGACTTAACAATATCCTCTCTGAAATTAAAATTGTGCCAAAAATCACTATGTGAACAATCAACTTCTTTAAAATCTAATTAAATAACTTAATTCACCTCTTTACATGAAGATATAGTGAAAAATCTATGAACACTGTAAGTTTTCCTTTCAAAAGATTGAAAATTATGCCTTAAATCAACTGAAATAGCAGCTATTTACTTGCAATTTTGGGAACACAATGCAAGAAAGCAGTAGACAGAATCAACCACAGTAAAGCAAAAACTGTCCAACCTTTCAAAAATAAATAAAACATTTAGAAGGGGTTATAAACCCTTGAGAAAATAAAATTTAGCTTAACGAAGAGGAAAATCATTCAATAACAACAGGAGATGACGTAGTAAAAAATATTCTTTTTTAACGTCTTAAAGAAACAATCACACACAAAGTCTAGCTACATAACCAGAAATAGAAAAGGCAGAGGGAAGAATACATAAACCCAAAGGATATCTTATCTGAGCTCTGAAGAATAAAAAAGACAGCAGAAGTTAGTCTTTTCTGAGATCCTTCTAGCGGCACTAGAAAAAAAACTGAAGGCTGCTGTCTGAGGTTGTGAAGAAAGTACAGTTTTGTACCTACCATAAATGTAGATGTTCGAGTGTTCACACTGCTGCAGTCATTACACTTGGGTTATCCTGCCATCAGGCAGTCCCGTAGTTGGCCAGAGTTCCAAAGTCTTGGTCTGGCGTCGGTTGCTGTCGCTTCTTCCCTGACGTCAGTGTGCCAGGGGTATATAAGATGCATCCGACGCCATTTTCTTCAGTTTTTCTTGCCCCAGATGTCAGGTTCCCCCAAGTAGGTAGGCAATACATATTGCTAGTAAAAAATATACATAGAAAATAAAAACAATACCTTCAGTTACAAGCAAATACACCTCAAAGGTTGTATAGGATAGAAAGGTATAGATAAGTCCAGCTAGTTCAGAGGGGATGGAGGGAGGATAACCTGGACTGCAGCAGTGTGAACACTCGAACATCTACATTTATGGTAGGTACAAAACTGTACTATGTTCATCGTGTTACACTGCTGCAGTCATTACACTTGGGTTAAATCCCAAAGCTAAGGTTGGGTGGCTGGTCTATAAAGAGTTAGGATTGGCTATGAGGCCCTGCAGAACTGCAGTGGCAAATCCTGCTCTGGATTTAGAGTAAAGAGGCAAGTGGTAATGCTTGGAAAAGGTGTGCACTGAACTCCAAATTGCAGCCTCCAAAATTTCCTTGGTAGGTACTCCTCTGAGAAAGGCTGTTGAAGTGGCCGTTGCCCTGGTGGAATGTGGCCTGATGTTATTAGGGACTGATTTTCCATGCTGTGTGTAGCAGTAATGAATAAAGTGTCCTATCCATTTGGATATAGTCTGCTTTGAGATAGCCTTGCCCTGTGATCCTGCAGCATATGCTACAAACAGTTGCTCAGTTTTCCTGAAAGCTTTTGTTTTGTCCAAGTAGAAGCGTAGCTGCCTGTGTATGTCCAAAGAGTGCAGAAGTTTCTTCCCTTTATTCTGGGGGTTTGGATAAAAAGTTGGCAAATGGATGGTTTGGTTAAGAGCCACACTAGATGCCACCTTTGGCATAAAGGTAGGGTTTGTCCTTAAAGAAACCCTGTCCTGATGAAAAATTATAAAAGGTTCCACTGCTATTAATGCCTGTAGCTCTGAGACTCTTTGTGCTGAAGATACTGCCAGGAGCAGAGCTGTTTTCCATGATAAAAAATTTAGATCGGCTGTATTGGCTGGCTCAGAAGGTGTCAGGGTCAGTTTTTCCAAAATGAAATTGAGGTCCCAAGTTGGTGTTGGTGCTCTCCAGGGCGGTCTTATGTTTTTAGCCCCTCTGAGGTACTGCTTTAGCAAGGGGTGAGAGAATAAAGGAAGATCCGTGTTGTAATGTGCTGAAATGGCAGAGGCATGGATCTTAATTGATGAGAAGGATAGGCCTTTGTCCAGCATCTCAGTTAAGTATTGTAAAATCTGAGGAATGTTTGGGACAAGAGGGTCAAGGCTTTGAGCCTGGTTGCAGGCGCAGAATCTCTTCCATTTTTCTGAGTAAGCTTTCCTGGTGCAAGGCCTCCTGGCCTCCAAAATGACATCCATAACAGCTTTAGAGAGAGGTGTTGCCTGTTTGACTAATGAATCAGCCATGCAGCCGGGTTTAGGGTTTTGAGCTACCCGTGCAGGATCTGATTGTTTTGTTGAGTCAGAAGGTGTGGAATTTGAGGCAAAATCCATGGTGGGCCTTGAGCTAAGTTCTTTAAGATTGGGTACCAGTGCTGGCATGACCAGTCTGGAGCAATCAGGATCATCTGTGGTTTTTCTTGTCTGGCTTTTAGGAGTACCTTTAAGAGGAGAGGCAGTGGTGGGAAGGCATAAACTTTTAGGCTTTTCCAGCTGAGGGAGAGATCATTCACGATGAACTTGTGCCCCCTTGCTTGTTTATGTATCACATTACTGAGGTGTTGTCTGTCTTTAATAATAATTGTCTTGGATGCAGAAGGTCCTTGAAAGCTGTTAGGGCATTTTGAATAGCCAACATCTCTTTTTAATTGATGTGAAGATGCATTTGGTCTGTGGTCCACTGGCCCTGAATGCATTTTCCTACCATGTGTGCTCCCCAGGCGTAATCCGAAGCATCTGTTGTTAGAGTCTGCCTGGCTGTGGGTAGGGTAAAAGGCTGACCCTTGTTTAGGTGACATGCCTGTGCCCACCATCGAAACTCCTGTTGTAGGCAGGGGATCGTTGGTATTACTGCTTCTAAACTGTGAGAGTGTTGAGTCCAAACACTTTTTAGGTACCATTGTAATTTCCTCATATGCAGTCTGGCATATGGTATTAGTAGTATGCAGGATGCCATGAATCCCAGGGCCTGCAGAATTTTTCTTGCAGGGAGATGGGACTTTTTTGCCAGTAATTGAAAATATTGAGTTAGTTGAACTTGTTTGTCTGGCGTGAGGTAAGCCATCTGGGCCGTTGTATTTAAGCTGGCACCCAGGAATATAATCTGTTGTTAGGGCACTAGTTTTGACTTCTTTTTGTTTACTGTGTACCCTAGAGAAATTAGCAACCTTTTTACAAATGCTGAATGCTGTAGAAGGATGTCCTTTGTCTCTGCTTGAATGAGGCAGTCATCCAGGTATGGATATATTTGAATTCCTTTTTGTCTGAAAAATGCAATTACTGGTGCCAGGCACTTTGTAAAGACCCTGGGTGCAGTAGATAAGCCAAAGGGCAGTGCAGAGAATTGGTAGTGCATTGTACCAGCTTTGAATCTGAGGTATCTTCTGCAATTTTGTCTGACAGGGACATGCAGGTATGCCTCTTTGAGGTCCAGAGTAACAAGCCAAGCCTTCTTGCCCAGCATGGGTAGAAGCTGCTGTAATGTCAACATTTTGAATTTCGGAATATCCAGGTAAGTATTTAGAATTGAAAGGTCTAGTATGGGCCTCCAGGCCTTGTCCTTTCTGGGGACCAGGAAGAGTCTTGAGTAAAATCCTTGTCCTTGTTCCTGTTGTGGTACTTTTTGAATAGCTCTCATGTCCATGAGGGCTGAAATTTGTTTTGTGCCTCTGCCCATTGATTTTGTGGCAGGTCTGGCATTCCTTTTAGCCTTGGTAAAGTATGAAAGTGGAACCTGTAACCTTGAGACACAATATTCAGAACCCATTTGTCTTGGGTGATTGTTTGCCAGTTTTGAGAAAAAAGTGCTATTTTTCCCCCTAAAGGGGCTGCCAAAAGGGAAGTGCTTGGCGTACGAAGGGGGAAGTCATTGGGACTGTTTCCTGTAAGGTTGAGACTTGTCCTCACCTCCTTTTGACTGTCGTTGTCTGTTAGAGCCTTGGGGTTGAGATCTGCCTCTTGGGCGTCTGTATCTGCCTCTCTGTGGCCTGTCTGACACTGGAAAGGACCAATTCTTTGTTGGCCAATTTCTGCTAAATCGAGGTGGCTGTACCTGTAATAAATCCTTGACTGTTTGCATAGATTTAGCTTTATCCTCCATTTTTTTTAACACCTCTTCTGCCTTAACACCAAACAAGGTATCATGCTGTAAAGGAGCATCCAATAATTTTGCCTTAACATGATCAGGTAAACTCTGTTCTTTTAACAAAGCATGTCTTCGAATCACAGAACCTGTAACTGTGGCTCTACAAGAGGCCTCTAAAGAATCAAAACCACATTGCAGAGTATGTTTTCCCACCTGTTCAACTGCATGCAATAAATCCTGCATTCCTTTACAGTCAGGAGCTTCTGAGCTTGCAAGCATTTTCTGTTTTAACTGAGCCATTAAATATTGTTGGTACTTAAGCATGTGAAACTGGCAATTTAAAGCCCTTATTGCTAAAGTTGCAGAAGTGTAAACTTTCTTCCCCCATCTATCCAAAGCTCTCGAATCTCTGTCAGAGGGTACTGGATTTTTTGCAATGAAAGCCTTAACCCCTTTTGGACCCTGGGAAATAGTTTCTGGATCAGCAGAAGGGTTTTTATAAAGAAACTTGTGAAAATCAGGGACTCTATAACACCTATCTGGCTTAGCTGGTGCAGGGGGCAAAGAATCAGGAGATAAACTGGATTCAGAAAACAAATCATCCACAATATCTAGCACAGGCGGAATAGCCAGGGGCCTGTGCTGAGGCAATAAAAGGAAATCCCTGATTCTTGGATTCTGAATAATCCTGACTTTCCCAATGGAAATGCTCCCTCATGGTATGTAAAGTTTCCCCAAAAGAATAATCCTCAGGAGGAGAGGCTGAAGGGATAGATTCTTCAGCAGCAGAGTCCTCATAGGGGGGTAGAGAGTATCCCTGGTCTGAAGAGGAATCAGAGGAAATGGAAACCTGATCAGAGGAATCATAGTCAGTATCCTGCCTAGGCCTTTTCTCAGGAGGGGGATGGGAACCCCTGATTAGAGTAATGAGGTCTTCGGCCATTTTGAGATTCTGTTTCTTAGGCATGGAGGACTGTCCAGGAGAATGCTGTACTTGCTTCTTTGTCTTTAATGGTGTTTTTGTCTTGGCTGTTGCTTTAATGGTAAGTTGTGAAGGTCTGAAAACACCCTCAAAAGCCGATGTCTGCTCAGCGGCTCTGGACCCATCTGAGGGATTAGTTTCCATAGGCACAATACCTTGAGTTTCCAGAGGCCTAGTTGTCTCCACGTGGGAGTCGGAGGCGGCCTGTGGCTCTGAGGTAGCGGGTGTCAGGGGCTGCGAAAGTGCCTCACTGAGAACCGGCGACTGGCCTAGAAGAGGTTTCATCATCGGTTTTGGACCTCGGATGCCTGTCTTTATCCTTGTCTTTGCATTTTTTCAGAATTGCGGTCGTTGGTTGATCCGATGGCATAGTATAATTGAACCTTCGGCCAAAGTAGTGTAAAGCAAAATCAAAACATATTTTTATAGTGCGTTTGTTAAATCTAGCACAAAACCGACAACTAGTGACGTCGTGATCAGGGCCTAGGCACTTTCTTTACTTTCAGGTCAGTAAGGGTGGAAGTCCTTATGAGGTATTTGCTTCCCACAAGAAATATAATTATTAACTTTTTCTGACATTGGTCTGAGGCAAGAAAAAAGTTTCCCCAACGGGGTACTTAGCTTTATTGATGACTTCGGATCTGAAATTCGACTTAAAAAATCTCAGGAGTCGGCTGACCGGCACTTGCGAACTGCTTTTGCTTCGGGCACCGCGCGGCAAGAAAGACTGAAGAAAATGGCATCGGATGCATCTTATATACCCCTGGCGCACTGACATCAGGGAAGAAGCAACAGCAACCAACAGACCAAGACTTTGGAACTCTAGCCGACTACGGGACCGCCTGACGGCAGGATAACCCAAGTGCAATGACTGCAGCAGTGTAACACGATGAACATCTATTCTGTTCTCACAGCTGATTGGTTCTTCCCATCCACAGACATGCAGAGGGAGTAGTCTGAAGCTTTGACAGATGGCAGAGAAGGGAAAGGGTTAGTAGGGCACTAAACCCAAATGCCAGTAAGGTAGTGCTGTAACTATCGACTCTCATTTAATTGATCACAGTGCATCATAAATGTATGCCATCAACTCTTCAGAACAATGAGTGGCATAATCAGTAAACAACAATGTAACCACACACACAAACACACATGCACACAAATCTGGCAAAAAGTTCATTACCAAGGAAAATCTCAGTACTACCACAAATGTAAGCAGTGCATTAGCAGTCTTATTTCTGGGACCCACAATGTAATCTGGAATAAATAAATAGATAATATTAAAATTAGTCACAATAAATACCTTGAGACATGAAATGAGACAAAAACCCAGGCTGGAAGAATTCATCTGAATAATTTACATCAGTGTAAATAAGTAAACATTCTTTTAAAGAAAAAATGCATTTATTCATTTCCGGACAATAAAAATCGAATTTAGAGATGCAGGGAAACTGGAACTTATTCTGGCATTCAGTGAGCACAAGGCAGAGGAACTAATCTTGAATGAAGTGACAACCCAATGCAAGATGTGCACACTCTGTCACTTGAGTGTTACACAGCATGCGCAACTAGAGGATATTTGAATGTTCAGCAGTTCACCTCTAGTATGTCTTTGGGATGTGAGAGGGAATGTCAGTACCCAGGAGAGATGCAGGGAGGACAGAGCAGAATGTACACAGAAAGCACCCCGGATAAGAATCAAACTACAGACACAAGAGCTGAGCTGCTAAGCACTGTGCTGACATACAGATAAGTTAAGAACCAGGATGGAAATCGGCGGTACACACCATAAAGTGCTACTTTCTTTACTTTCAGATCAGCAAGGAGAAATCTTTCCGCTGCATCTCCTAGAAACATAGTGACACAGTCCAAAACAAAAACTCAGCGCTGTTCATTTTGTGCTGAACATTATGTTTTCCTTATTTAAATACACAGTTTGTAAATCAAATTAAATGAATATTATTTAAATGTAGATTGTACACTGAATAATCTGCCAAATGCAGAGTGTGAGTGAATACAGATATACAAAATATTAATTATTTTTCAGACCGCTGTAAAAGGTGCTCAGAATTATACCCAATGCACATTAATCTGGGCTATGTACGGTTATGGATGAATAATCCATCACATGGAATATATATTAGTAGTACAAAATCCACAGGAGTCACCACACGAAAGGTCTCATTAAATATAAAATCTTCTTTATTGGAAACAGGAACACAAGCGCTTTCACGTAGCTATACTACGCTTCTTCAGGTGTGTTAAAACTATAAAACTAACATGTTTATATACAAAATGTTTTGGCGCTCAAACCAACAACTTAAACAATAATTGAATAATTATTGACTCATTAGCATTCCCTCCATACTCTGTTTAAAGAAACAGTATCGAAAAAGCAGTATTAAAAAAGCGATATTAAAAACTAAAACATAATCGCCGTTGCCAAACAGCATTGAACAGATCAACAAGACCTATCCCTACATAGCTGTATGAGCTGACAAAATTAAGAAATCCAAAGCGATTATCACACAACACTATATGGTAGTATAAAGATTGCATACAAAACAGAACACAGCATGAACAAACCATGTTCCGATTTAAAAATACATCTTGAGCGTAATCCCTAAATTGTCCAAAAGTCGCAACTGGTCACAGTTAACACCATAAACAGTATTACAAAATTACATAAGTACTATACATAAAACCAACCTGCGATCAAAATCAGTCCAGGATACATAGGTGATCCAGTGAGGCAGACAATAGTCCAAACGTTAAAGACAGCTTGCTCACCTGTACTTTATACAAACATGAGAGGTAGTGAATCATGTGAATATCAGCCTGTTCACAAAAACAACTCTCTGCTGATACAACATCATCAACTTCCATATGTCTCTAGACTTCATTGTCTACGCTGATGCTTAGTAACCCAAGCAACCCAACTGCAACGTCAGGATGAACGCATTAAAAGGAAAAATAGAAACAGCATCTATTTGTCAGGGAAATGCTCTATCTCCATGGACATGCGCCCATGGAACAAACTCTGCCAAGAAACCATTCAGCCCTGCTGGAGTGCAAAAATCATTTGCCTAAACTTATCACTGCCCAAGCGATGAGGACACATTACTAACTGATACACTGCATATGTACTCAAACCAGAGAGAGTTATATAACATGTTATAATACAAACCAAGTTAAAAACTCTGTGTGAGAGAACCCCTTCATGTGAATTTACAACGAGAGGGGAGAGCAGTGTTGCTGCACGCAAAAAAATTAAGGAAGTTGCATCAAGTATGAAATGCAGAAGATGCAAGCTAAATGCGACAAAAAAAGTCAAAATTGATGTAAAAAGTGACAGAAATGAGCTGATACACTAAAAAAATAAATAAGATGACAATGGTCGATTAACTACCATGCATAGAACATTTCAGGGACATCATGTATTAAAACTCCCCATGTGATACATATTCGTAACTAAGTTGAATACATGCAAAACCAAAAAAATTTTTTATTGATCAAGAGTGAATTACCAACCAGAGTAAAACAATTTTAACCTCTGTCAAAACTGGGTACTAAAAATGCCATACGAAGCAGTATATGACTGCTTTCGATGTCATAATCCTGTAGGAACATGGGATCTACAATAAGAGCCTAAACAAATGTATAAACAACAAGCAAAGACCCAGGCAGGAGGCTAGATCTAACTGTGGTACTAGAATAAGGAATGGAGATATAAGGCCAACAGCTGTATTGCGATTGTGGCCAAGAAACGACCATCAGGTTCAGTAAAGTCATACGACACATTACGTCAAAATCAAATGCAGAAAAAAAAAAAAAAAAAAAAAAAAAAAAAACTAATATAACTTTTAAAATATAAATAAAAATGGAATATAACCAAGGTGTGTGTTCATAAAGGAACACACAAACCTTGGAAAAGATCAGCACCAAATTTCTAAATTACGTACAGATGTACTGAAAAAATATATACAAAATTTAATGAAGATATGTAACACGTACATGAAACGTAATGTTGGTAATAAAGCTTTTTAAACTGAACTATTCCTTTCTCAGCCCACATGAGAGGGAAGATGAAAAGGCTTGAGGCATGAGGGAAACCTCAGGTCAGATGTTATGAGATGTATATCAACATTACAACTTTCTGTTATTGAGAACAGGTTTAACAGATACAAACTGATTAATACCAGGATATATATGTGCTTTTAATGTAAATATCCATTTAAGTTCCCTAACGGCCAACTGGTTCATATTATCTCCCTCCCTATTATTAATGGCCAACACCTCCAGAACCATAAAACTAAACCTGTGTGTGTTGTGTTCAACTATATATTTAGCTAAAGCGTTACTTTCATGTCCTTTCTTAATATCGTAGCAGTGATTGTAAATCCTGTCACGAAGTCTCCTCTTCGTAAGACCTACATAGAAGACTTCACAGAAATCACATGTTGCTAAATAGATTAGATTTATACTATTGCAATCACTATGGAATCTTGGTACAAAAATAAAAAATCCTTCAGGATGTGAAAAACAGACATTTTTAGATATGTATGGGCACATATGACAATGTCCACATGGGAGGGTTCCCTGCAGGTCACTAAGACTATTCTTTAATGAGGGAATCTGTTCTAAACATAATAATAATAATTATTTCAAGTTATGACAGGTCTTACAGCTAAACCTGGGATAATCACCCACAATTATCCTGGTGAACGGATCCATAATCAAAACATTCCAATTTCTACTGATAATTTTATTGAGGTTGACAACATCACTTGTATATTTGGTGACGTAGCTCAATTTATCAGTGAACTTATCACTTTTCATTGTATGGAATAAAGGAATATTCCCAACAGAATCAACTTCATCCGTCCTATCCAACATTTTCAAGGTGACTTCCTGCTTGCATTCATTTACTAACTTAGGGGGATAACCTCTCTCTCTTTAAACAAAACTTCCAGTGAGCACAAGGCAGAGGAACTAATCTTGAATGAAGTGACAACCCAATGCAAGATGTGCACACTCTGTCACTTGAGTGTTACACAGCATGCGCAACTAGAGGATATTTGAAGGTTCAGCAGTTCACCTCTAGTATGTCTTTGGGATGTGAGAGGGAATGTCAGCACCCAGGAGAGATGCAGGGAGGACAGAGCAGAATGTACACAGAAAGCACCCCGGATAAGAATCAAACTACAGACACAAGAGCTGAGCTGCTAAGCACTGTGCTGACATACAGATAAGTTAAGAACCAGGATGGAAATTGGCGGTACACACCATAAAGTGCTACTTTCTTTACTTTCAGGTCAGCAAGGAGAAATCTTTCCGCTGCATCTCCTAGAAACATAGTGACACAGTCCAAAACAAAAACTCAGCGCTGTTCATTTTGTGCTGAACATTATGTTTTCCTTATTTAAATACACAGTTTGTAAATCAAATTAAATGAATATTATTTAAATGTAGCTTGTACACTGAATAATCTGCCAAATGCAGAGTGTGAGTGAATACAGATATACAAAATATTCATTATTTTTCAGACCGCTGTAAAAGGTGCTCAGAATTATACCTAATGCACATTAATCTGGGCTATGTACGGTTATGGATGAATAATCCATCACATGGAATATATATTGTTTTATTGGAAAGGGCCAAGATGTTCCCTGGATTAGTTGTTGACCCAAGAATGATCAAGATAATGCCTCCGTTCAGCTCATGTTTTAGACAATAGTCCATTTATTTAACTTTAGCAAGCTTACAATAAAGATAAATACAACATCCATGGCAGTCTATGTATTTAAAATACTTGTTCCCATTTTATATAGCAGGGTAGAACAAATATTAACTTGTAGAGAATATAGTGTTTGGTGAAAGACTGTTTCTTTTATTTCTAGAACTAAACTTGCTAAAAATATTTAGCTTTCGTGGTGCAGTACCATTATTGGATGTGAAGGAACAGGAGATCTTGCATCAACAGATCTGTCAGGTCTGTGCCTACAGCTGATATGTGTTATCAGATTATTATGGGTAACACTAGCAGTTAGAACGGAACCTTAACTTCCATAATGAGTCAGTGCCGGTAGCATAGAGTATTTCAGGTGCTTGGCAGTGGATTCAGGGAGGATGGGACTGTCCGTCATGAGGAAAAAAGATGAGGAATGGTCATTCATGGCACTGCTCTGATGATGGAGCCTTAGCTGTGGAGTGGAGGTGCATATTAATGCAAGGCAGCATGGGTGTGGCTGCACAAGCCAGTGATGGTATCCTTTGTTGGCATATGAGGTGGCTGCATGCATGTTGGAATGCTGAGGTATAGGTGGTCCTTTCAGTGACACAGGTGTTCACATCACCACCAGGGGTTGTGGGTAGGTTACAAATAATGCGGTAATTGCTAAGATGCCAGGAAGGTTACAAGCCTCCTGATATCTGCCTGTACAAATGGCCCTTCAGGATGGCACTTCCATTGGTGGATCTGGTGGTCCCCACCACTGGACAATGACTGGGCTTCTGGGGGTGGAGGGGGGGCTAACTTGATGCAGAGGGGAGAAGTATAAAGAAAAAAAAAGCAAAATGCTTCCATAATGTATCCAAACTGGGGAGGTAAGTGACAGAAGAGGAGAAAGGACATGAGAAGGTAGTTTATACTAAAAACAACATATACACATCAGCAAGTGCATGTTTTTTTCACAGAAACTAGAACCATAAAACAACCTTTTCTGAATATACAGACATTCTATATTTGAGTAATAGAATCAAATTCAATAAGAAGAAACAGAAGTTTATTTTATTTTGCCACAAATGTATCACCTGAAATGATAAGATGAACACATCTCTGTACATTGTTATGTGGATCTCATTTCATTCTTTGATCCACATACCACTAAATATTATCTTCAAAGGGTAACAGGACAATATCCCACAAATGTAGGTATTCTCCTTTCATTTCCTAAATAGTTCTAGTTTAAGCGCTGTGTAAAAATGCATGTGCTTGTACTGGAAGTTCGCAATATTTGTAAATAAGGCTGCTTTGTAAAATGTGTCTTTTTTTTCACATTCAAGTTATGCTTCTTAAAATCCATAAAATATTAGCAGTTTCTGGAAAAACAGACATTCTTAACTGAATCTAGGTGTAAGATAACAGAAGATGATGCCACGGCAAAACATTTTTATTAAAATTCCAACGTACTAAAAACAAGAAATGAGCACTTGTGGCTTTTCGCCACCTTCAGATCTGCATTTACAAATCTAATGCTCAGTTAAATACTAAAATCATCCAATAAAATTTAAAATGCATCATCACTAACATCATTTCCTAGGGAAGTTACATCATCACTGACATAATTTCCTATGCAGATTTCACTTCTGTTAATCACATAGGCAAAAAGAGAGGCATGCCCAATCAGTGTCAAAATCTATGCTGACGCCTTCTCAGAATAGGTTTCATAGGTAACACTTCATTAAGTTGTTGTGTCTTTCAGTTTTCCCGGTTAGGGGTCGCCACAGCAGAACTCCAGTCCGCTAATGATTGGCAGTAGATTTTTACGTGCTGAGTTGCCGGCCCTGACGCACAACCTTCAATGAAGGTAGGCCCATTCACGCATGTCTCCACACAGAAGACGCTCTAGCTGAGAATTGAACAGGACAACGTCTTACTGTGAGACGATAACACTTCATTAAGTCCTGGTGCTTTATCTGTCCTCAGGTCAGCAATCCATTTGGTTTCTTCAAGTTCAGTTAGACCTTTAAGATCCCCTCTCCTCATACTGGGATCTATTACTTGTAGAGCCATAAAGCGAAAAATATGATCTGTGTTCATGCTGATATGTTTGTACAGGGCATTAGTAAAAACTTTGTTTAATATCCCTTATATGTGCCTGTATCCTGACCCTGAAGGGCAGTTCGTTTTGCCAACATAAAAATATGTACATTTCATAAACTTGGTGACATATATAATGTTCTTTGATGTGCAATTCACAAACGCTGGGGTTTTATATAGCTTTCCTGTGACTGGATGTTGAAAATTCTGGCCTGTTAACAAATACTGGCATGCCATGTGCTGCCCATATTTAAAGGTGCCATGTCTCTGCGAACATGTATGGTTCATTATCACCTTATCTCCACATAATAATTGTTTCAAGTTCTTTCTATTTTTATAACAGAACCTTGGTGGATCTCCTACTATATGTTGTATAGATTCATCAGATGTCAATATTCAATTTCTCCTGATCACATCAGATATTTGCTTGGCATCTTTACTACAAGTCAACGTGCATCGAATAGTATGCGGTTCTGTTCTTTTTTCTTTGCTACTGCTATCACTGGCATATGTATTAACTCTATGGAAATATGGTTTCCCTTTGCTATCTCTTAGCCCTTGTATACTTTCTATAGTACTATCAATTTCTCTGGCTTTATACCCTCTCTGTACCAGTTCTTTAGTTTCCACAAGACTTCCTTCATAAACGCTGTTCGTGGTAGTCAATCTGGACTGTTGAAGATATCTATTTTTAGCCACCTGTGGAAATACATGGCACAGATGCATACTATTACGATGTAGTGTACTGTTCTTCCAGCATCCTTTTCTAAAGGTTTGGGTCTGTATATTACCGTCTCAATTCTTTATTATAGTGACATACAGAAAATAAATGTGAGTGTTTGAGTTATGAACTTCAAAAGTCCAGGAATTCAGTGGTGGTTTTGAGAAAGTCCACAAACTGTTCCAATTCATTCACTTCACCATCCCATAACCAGTAGATGTCATCTGCAAACTGTTTGTAGTACTTAAGTCTATTCCTCCATCTGTTGTCAGGGGGAAACACAAAATCCAGCTCCCATTGTGCCATCACTATATTTGAATATGAATTGGCATGTGAGGTGCCCATGGCTACCCCCCATTTCTGTATATAGTACTGATTACCAAATGTGAGCACATCGTTCTCCAGTATAAAGTCCAACAGTGAGCATATTCACATAACTTCAGCTGTAGTGTAATCAGTGGTCATAAGCAGAAGCCTTCTGATTGACTCAATACCGTAATCATTCGGTATGACTGTAAATAAACTCTTTACATCCATTGTTACCAATCGTATTCCATCTAAGGAGTTGTTATGTTGACAATATCCAGAAAGGGTCGTCAGAAAGTCTTCCGTATCCGCGAGGACTGCTGTTGCTTTCATCAGTGCTCTCTTCCGTTGTTGTTCAGTATATATAGAAAGGGGTTCTGTGATCCATCCTGCTCCAGAAACAATCAGACACATAGTAGAATTTTTCATCTGTTTATGAATTTTTTGGAAGACCCCTTATTAGTGGAACTGTAGCTTCTTTCACCAAAAAATATTCATATAGATCTAGAGTAATTAGATGTGTTAACATAAGATCATATATACTCTGATTTACTTCCTTTATGTGTTTATCTAATTCATACCCATTTATGGGTTTATATACTTTGACATCATTTAACATTTCATGCATTTTCTGTTCATACTAGGAGCTATCCATCACGACAATTGCTCGTCCTTTGTCTGCAGGTCTAATTGTGATCAGTTGATTGTGCATCAAATTTTGTTGTGCTTCACTTTCATTTCTCTCCATGTTATGAAAGCTTTTGTTCCTGTTGGTTTGTCTTAAATGAAATACTTCATTCTCACAGTGCACTCATCTCTTATTTTTAATACGTTGGAATTTTAATAAATACGTTTTGCCGTGATATCATCTTCTGTTTTCTTACACTTGGATTTGTTTTTCAGGAGTGGTTTTGCTGGCTTACTTGGATTCATTTGTTCACTTAACTGAATCTAGATGCCACATTTTATTTGTAAAAAATAAAAAAAATCATTATTTAATAATGACATTCACTGAAGGGTGTCAGTCTGTTTTAATTAGATGCTTGTATTAAAAACGATGATGATCAGTTTGTTACTGTGAACAGTCTTGTAGGTCAGTGGTCACTGCTTCATGGATAGCTTCTGTAACATATTTCAGGTTCTTACTGTTCACTTTGCAAATATTGATTTGTCCATTTTCCATCAAATAGACATGCTTTTTCTTAATCAGATAGTTGATCCTGGCAGCTGTTGGAATAAAAAAAGATAGCTTTTAGGTATTAAATAACATGCCTCCTCAAAATTAAAAATTCTGTATTGTAGAAGTGGGTTCCAGCACAGTTTTACAGTATAATTATAGTCAAGGTTAAGTTTATTCTTAATACCTTCAAAATGCAACTTATTGCATCGTAAAACAGTGCATTATTTCTCTATAGTTTGCTGTTTCGTGTGCAGTATATAAAATGTATTGTTGAAGACTGACTACAAGAAATGTGAACTGTTCATGCAATAAACATCTGTGTATTAAGTTACTCTGTTTTCCTGGTAGATACCAGGCAAGAATCAGTTTGTCTTACTCAATGTAAAAGAACTGAGCCAATATCAAGATACCCATTTTTAGTTGTATCTGTGTTATGTTTGTAAATATTTGCATAGCTTCATTTGTCATACAGCTTAAAAAAACTGTATTAAAGCAACTCATTCAGTTCTCATTAACTGTCATGGTGGTCTTGAACCTAACATGACACTTACTTGGAAAAATAGATTGGAAAATAGATGATCAGAGGTACTAGTTTCCTCCCTCCCTTTCTATTTTCCTGATGCTTAAAGACATACACAATGCTTTGTCCTGTTGTTTGTTTGTTTTTTTCTATTGATATATATGCCTCCTGATAAGAATGGATTCTTTATTTTTTTCTTTAAAACAAATTGTAAAACTCGCTTTATATGATTTATCAAACAATGTAACACTATAGTAAGTAGTATACAATATTGTTGGGGGCTTCACCCCACACATCATTTATTACATATTAACTCCAGGTCCTAGATAAAGTTCAGCAAGTGTGACTTCATGAAAGGGGTTCACTGACTTGTAACTCACTGTGTTTAGTAAATTCAGTGCACGCCAAAAACTGTTGTATGTTTATTGATCAGGGATGAGCTAAGATTTATCCTGTTGTGGCAAGCTGTATCCACCTACACTTCAGCTTCATGAGTAGATTACAATTTTTGGGTGCATCCTACATCCTTTCTATCTAGTCATTAATTATCAATGCATTTACCATAATACTGCATCACTGTGACTATCATTATTTTTGTATCAGGCAGCCATTTTGGGGTAGTTAAAGCCTCCATAGTGAAACATATCAGCTGATATCCCAAAACAGCTGTGAGAAGGTTGATTGTTATGGTTTGTAACAATTTGTAAGCATTGTCTGCTACTATGTGCTGCCTCCAGAGTGGGAAAGTAGTGAAAGTCCTTGTCTTTGTAAATGTAAAATGTGCCTATATTGTGTTACTGATTTAAGTTGTAGTCACAGTTGCAAAACAGAATGCCCAGTTTAAGAAATGAAATGTTGCTTTGGAAGATTGCTGGAGTTTGTGTTCTGATACTACATTCTACTATTACTCTTTTTTTCTGTATGTGATAAGAGGAAACTTAGCTCATTTGTCTTCAAAATGGAGCTACATGAATGGAGTAATAGTCATCTTTCATTGAAACTTTCCTTGCCAGTTCTCCATTTTGTTATACTGCGCTTATGGCCTTATCACATTAGTGTAGCGCAACAGCACTTAGTATGGTATTAAAATAGTGAGCACTCTGCTTTTAGCTTTAATTGTGGTTTTTCTTTTTTAATCTAATATTATCAAGTTTTGATCAAAAAGATGTGGCATTGCTTGCAACTATGGGTACAGAAAATATGCAAGAGGGGGCTGGAATTTACTGGAGAAAACTGTCAAAGGAACCATGGTATTGGGAGCAAATATTTAGAGAGGGAAGTGTAAAAGAATGGGAAGACACCAAGAATTCATTTGGACTGCAGGCTAGAGATTGTTTTCCCTATCAAAGATTGATATCAGAGTACAGGCAAAGAGAAAGGAATAAGGGAATCATAAGTGAAAGTCCAGCACTGGTAGAATTTTTAGTATAATCTAGAACAAAAGCTGCTGTTAAAAAGAGATAATTAGTAGGGCATAGAAAATATTGAATGATAGCTATGGGAATCAATAAGAGGAGGTTAGAAAGGTTGGGAAGAGAGACTGGATAAGCAACTCACAAGGAAACAACGAGAGAATATATGTATGTCTCCCAAATATGCAACAAAGTCTAGAAGATTTAGAATCTTTGCTTGGAAGTATCTGCATAGGTAGTTTTGTACCCCAAACAGACTCCAAAGAATTTTTCCTCAGGTAGACTGCAAATGTTGCAGGTGTGATGGGGAAGAAAGAGGTAACTGGGAACATATTTTTTGGGGAGTGTAATGAGTCTGCAGACTTTAAAAATACCCTGCAGGCTACTCTGTTAGAAATACTGGGTGAGCAAACTGCTGTTAACTAAGAAATTTTTTTTTCTGAGCTGTGATACAAAATGGGAATTGCCTAGACATAGGAAGGCCCTGCTGAGTTTAATTTTGGTGGCTGCCAGAAAGCAATTACTAGAAAATGGAAATCAAAGACTACTCCAACTGGACTAGAAGTAGTGAATATAGTAATAGAAATAAAATAACTAGAAGTGTGATCTTTAGAAAAGGGTAGAAGAAAATAGCCTAGTAAATATGGGAATTGAGGGAACAATACATGCAGAATAATGTTTCGGAGCAGGAGTGAGGTTTAAGGGAAGGCAGGAATCGAATGAGCTATGTATTATTTGACTGACAATGACTGTATAGAAGATTGTAAGTAGTGTATAATGTTTGCAAATGAAAATATGTCAATACGGTTTGTTTTCATTTCTATAAATGTATGACTGCCTATGCAAAAGGTTAATAGTCTGCTGAGTGGGGCTGGTTCTTTTGTGTTCTTGTAAAAAAAAAGTTGGTCTTCTGGTATTTAAGCCCTAACTTTGATAGGGTTTCTGTCTATACACACTGAACAGAGTGGATAAGAGTTGTTGACCGCAGCTGTTAGCTGAGATATATAAGTATCCTGGTTTTTTTTCGATTATTTATACAGATTATTGTTTTTAACAATTAATATATAGCACTTTTATTGTCTGCTTTTTAGTCTTCGTGTATATTTTATTGCTATTAACTAATCTGCACAAGTAACTGATTTGTCTGCAGTTAAAAGCATTCTGTATCTTTACAAATCTTTATCTGTTTAAAAACTTTCATTTGTGGCTTTCTCTAGTGTTACTGTCTGTAGGCTATTGTTTCTAGCTGAAGCCTTTCTTTTACTTGGCTAGATTGTGTTAATAGTCTGCTGAGTGGGGGCTGGTTCTTTTGTGTTCTTGTAAAAAAAAAAGTTGGTCTTCTGGTATTTAAGCCCTAACTTTGATAGGGTTTCTGTCTATACACACTGAGCAGAGTGGATAAGAGTTGTTGACCGCAGCTGTTAGCTGAGATATATAAGTATCCTGTTTTTTTTCGATTATTTATACAGATTATTGTTTTTAACAATTAATATATAGCACTTTTATTGTCTGCTTTTAAGTCTTCAAGTGTATTTTATTGCTATTAAGTAATCAGTACAATTAACTGATTTGTCTGCAGTTAAAAGCATTCTGTATCTTTACAAATCTTTATCTGTTTAAAAACTTTCATTTGTGGCTTTCTCTAGTGCTACTGTCTGTAGGCTATTGTTTCTAGCTGAAGCCTTTCTTTAACTGTAAATTTGATCTGTGACACTCCTCCCAGTCTAGTGTCATTAGCTCATTCTACCTAGTACAGAGAGAACATTTGATAAGGCCTGCTGTTTCTCCTTTTTCCCTTTCAAAAAAAAAAAAACTTTTTTTTTTTTTTTTTTTGCCTGGACCTCCTTGTGTTCTGACTGTGCTTCTTAAACATTTTGGAAATATAGAGTATATTTCAGAGCATTCATTATAACTGTAATTGCCTTAATATTGCTACAATTGAAGTGCTCTAGGTTGCACTGCATCTGAAGTGTTTGTGTGTTTTAGCTGCTTTTCTGTATATATATATATATATATATATATATATATATATATATATATATAGACTTCTCTGTTTCTTTAACTAAATAAGCTCTGCAAAGTTGCTTTATTGGATTCCTGCCTGTATTTCTGAGTTTTTTGCACTCTTAAAGTTTGTTTTTGCTTAGTTTTACTGGTAGGCTACACACTCAAGTGCGCTAGCCGAATTAAAGCATTTACTGTGTTTCTGTACCTAATTTCTGCTACTTTGTAAACAAAAAAAAAAAAATCCTTGTTTCCCACCTTTACTGAACTAGAATAGTCCAATCTTCAGGTTTCGCTGATCTCTGGGCTGTGTCATAGTTCCTGTGTTGCCCATATCCTTATTTGGATAGGAAGAAGCTTCTTTGTTCACCAGTGAGAGTGGGGAGCTCTGAGCAGCCTATCTGTCCCTTGAGGAGTGGTTCCAGCCCAGTGACCTGTAGCTTATTGGCTGTTTTGGGCCATTTCCTATCTCTTTCTAACCCCCTGCTTTAAAGCCAGCTTTAGTGCGCTTTTGCGCTTGTAATTTAAAGTTTTTCCTGTTTGTTGCATTTACCTGTTGAGGCTGCACACTCAAGTGCGCTAGTCTGTGTTACATATTTATTGCATTTTTCTGCTGTTTGTTGCTAAAAAGAAAAACAAAAAACAAAATAATTATCCTTGTTTCCCATCTTTCCTAACCTAGAGCTTTGGCGCGGTTTTTGCGCTTGTTACTACTCAGCCAAGTTCCTCGTGGTCCTGCAGAGTGGTGCTAGCAGCAGAGATGCTAAAAGAGTGACTGCTAACCTGATAAAAGTGTTTTTTTCCTGCTACTACCGGAGCGACTGTCCGATCTAGCTAAACTGCAAGTATCTCTGCTTCTTGAACTGTTTTAAACTGTGTAAAGTTATTTTTGCACCTGCACTTTTAAAGTTTGCCCTGTTTGTTGCATTTACCTGTTGAGACTACACACTCAAGTGCGTTAGCCTGTGTAACATATTTATTGCACTTTCCTGCTGTTTGTTGCAAAAAGGAAAAATAAATAAATAAATAAATAAATTAGCCTTGTTTCCCGTCTTTCCTGACCTAGAGTAGTCCAAATACAGGCTTTGCTGTATTCTGGACTTTTGGAAAGTTCCTGTGTTGCCCATTTCCTTTCTTGGATAAAGGGAGGCTTCTTTGTTCACCAGTGGCAGTGGGGAGCTTAGAGCAGCCTATCTATCCCTGGAGGAGTGTTCCCAGCACAAGAATCTGGTAGTCTATTGGCCGTTTTGGGCCAGTGTCTAGCTCTTTCAAGTCCCCCTGTATAAAACCCGCTTTGGCGCGGTTTTTGCACTTGTTACTACTCAGCCAAGCTCCTTGTGGTCCTGCAGAGTGGTGCTAGCAGCAGAGAGGCTAAATGAGCAACTGCTAACCTGATAAAAGTGTTTTTTTCCTGCTACTACCTGGGCAACTGTCCGATCTAGCTAAACTGCAAGTATTTCTGCTTCTTGAACTGTTTTAAACTGTTTAAAGTTGTTTTTGCACCTGCACTTTTAAAGTTTGCCCTGTATGTTGCATTTACCTGTTGAGGCTACACACTCAAGTGCACTAGCCTGTGTTACATATTTATTGCACTTTCCTGCTGTTTGTTGTAAAAAAGAAAAAAAAAATTATCCTTGTTTCCCATCTTTCCTGACCTAGAGTAGTTCAAATACAGGCTTTGCTGTATTCTGGACTTTTGGAAAGTTCCTGTGTTGCCCATTTCCTTTCTTGGATAAAGGGAGGCTTCTTTGTTCACCAGTGGCAGTGGGGAGCTTGCAGCAGCCTATCTATCCCTGGAGGAGTGTTCCCAGCACAAGAATCTGGTAGTCTATTGGCCGTTTTGGGCCAATTTCTAGCTCATTCAAGTCCCCCTGTATAAAACCCGCATTGGCCCGGTTTTTGCGCTTGTTATTACTCAGCCAAGCTCCTTGTGGTCCTGCAGAGTGGTGCTAGCAGCAGAGAGGCTAAAAGAGTGACTGCTAACCTGATAAAAGTGTTTTTTTCCTTCTACTACCTGGGCAACTGTCCGATCTAGCTAAACTGTAAGTATTTCTGCTTTTTGAACTGTTTTAAACTGTTTAAAGTTGTTTTTGCACCTGCACTTTTAAAGTTTGCCCTGTTTGTTGCATTTACCTGTTGAGGCTACACACTCATGTGCGTTAGCCTGTGTAACATATTTATTGCACTTTCCTGCTGTTTGTTGCAAAAAGGAAAAATAAATAAATAAATTATCCTTGTTTCCCGTCTTTCCTGACCTAGAGTAGTCCAAATACAGGCTTTGATGTATTCTGGACTTTTGGAAAGTTCCTGTGTTGCCCATTTCCTTTCTTCGATAAAGGGAGGCTTCTTTGTTCACCAGTGGCAGTGGGGAGCTTGGAGCAGCCTATCTATCCCTGGAGGAGTGTTACCAGCACAAGAATCTGGTAGTCTATTGGCCGTTTTGGGCCAATTTCTAGCTCTTTCAAGTCCCCCTGTATAAAACCCGCTTTAGCGCGGCTTTGCGCGATTTTGCACATAGCGCAGTATTGGGCAGCGCTGCTTAATTGGGTTTAAACCATTCTCGGCTCCACAAAGTCTGCTCTTCACTTTTTCCCTTAGAACTGATCTAGTGCTCATAATAAACACCCTATTCCCACTCTAAAGCCTGGCACTTGCTCACTAAAGCAATTATATAAGTCAGCACTAAAAAATTAAAAGCACTACACCCTCACAAACTCCCCTTGAGTACTTTGTTCCCCATTGGCCCTTTTTTCAATTATAAAGGAATTCCTAATACTATTCTAACATGTCCAAAGATCAGTTGTCAATCTCCTCTCTGGTCCAGCTGGTGAATCTGGGAATCTTGAGGCAATGTTACAACTGCTTCATGTACACAGACAACCCTCTCCTCCTCCCAACAAATTCCAACACATGTGAGAGATGCAACCATATAGCCAAAGTGGAGGCTAAGCTCTCTCAACTCAGTACTGGCGTAACCAGTCAGGAGGAGAAGGAAACCACACTCACTACAATTCCAGTCTCACATAGACCTACCACGACAGCAAACCAAACACATAAACACACAAAAACATACTCGGAGGCTCTAAATAAAAATCTGCCTAAGCAGCAGAGACTTCCAAAGCAGACACCCAAGCAACCACTACCCCAAAACAAAACACGTGCAACACATAGCTCACAAAGCCAGTGTGCCGAACAGTCACAGCCCTTAAGGCTAAACAACACACCTGATACACTTGTAATAGGTGACTCTATCGTCAGGCACACTGACGTCCCGCTCACCAGGCTGAACAAGGAGAAGGTCACGGTGAGCTGCCTGTCAGGCGCTAGGATCCGCCACATAACACAAGCACTCAGGTCACTCCAAGGCAAGTACAAATATGACTCAGTCATTGTCCATGCTGGTGTGAATGACCTGAGATGTACCTCCCTGGACTACATGAAAAGAGACATAGAGGAGCTATCTGAGCATGTAGCCCAAGCCGGTATGACCCTGACCTTGAGTAGCATCTTACCCTCACCAAGAATGATGCCACAATATGAAGACAAGATGATCAATTTCAACAATTGGCTTAAGTATTGGTGTCATTCAAAGGGGATCCAATGCCTGTCTGCCTGGGATGTCATGCTCGACAAGCCACTATGCTTCGTTAGGGACAGCTTGCACCTGTCACCCCTGGGCTTTTGGATATTGGCAAAGGCTTTTGCCACCCTCATAGTGCCTTTTTTAGGCAAGGCTCAAAAGACAAACCCACCCCCATAGGTATCACAAGGGATAAGAAACTAAGAGTAATGCTACTCAACGCCAGAAGTCTAAACCTCAAGATGCACACACTCAAAACTCTCCTTAGCATGGAGAACATCAATATCTGTGCAGTAACAGAAACCTGATTCAAGGCTCCCGAGAGCACCCCAGCACTACCAGGTTATACCTCATACCATGTTTTTTGGCCCCAAAACTTGGACCGAACAACAAAAGGAGGGGGAGTATCAATATTCGTCAAAGATACCCACACCTCCAGGTTGGTGGCACAGCACGAAGCATCAGAGACTATCCATGTGCAACTAACAGTGGGTAAAACTGCCTTCCAGTTTATAGCCTGCTACAGACCACCCTCCCAAACCCAGGAATCCCACTCGGCCTTCCTGAGAGCACTGGAAAATATGAAGGTCTCTCCAAACACCATTATATTGGGCGACTTCAACTACCCTAACATAGACTGGGAGCATTACTCTAGCTCCAACACCATAGCGCAAAGGTTCATAGAATTTATAAACTCAAATGCTATGGAACAACTTGTTGCCACTCCCACAAGAGGGGAAAACATACTGGACCTGATCATCACCAACATGGGGACTCTATGCTCCAGACCAGAAGTGTATCCCTCACTGGTAAGATCAGACCATAAACTAATCTCACTAGATATTCACATCCTGACCCCAGCCCCTGCCCAGAAAACCACAGTGAAAAACTTCTCTAAAGCAAATTTCACACTCCTCAAAACTGAGGTGGAATCCTTCAAAGCCCCTGGGTCTGTGGAAAATACGGCCCAGACCACAGAATCCTTTATATACGCATTCTATGAACACCTTCAGGAATGCATGGATCATGCAATCCCAAATAAAACCAAGACTCAATCCTCCAAAGTTAGGCATCCTGTCTGGTGGACCCCAGCCATAAACAAACTATACAATAAAAGGAGGAAGCTATTACATGATAGAGCAAAATCCCAAAAAGGGAAGGCATCTCTGATCAGTATTAGCAAAAAACTACGGGCACTCATAAAATCGTCTAAGGCCAGCTTCGAGAGAAAAATTGCACAGGACACTAAGGATAATCACAAGGCTTTCTTTAGTTATGTTAGGAACCTGGGTGGGAATTCCCAGATATGCTCAGAATTAGTCCAAAATGACAAAATATACACCAAACCCACAGACATTGCCAACATCCTAGCTGACAGTTTCAGCGCAAACTTCTCCCCCCCTTCCCCACCAAAAGGGCAAATATCTATCCCAGCAGAGTGCTACCCCACTGACATCTCAGATGCTCAGGTAAGAGCCACCCTCTCCAAAGCAAAAAACACAGCATCAATGGGACCAGACAGTGTCCCAGGCTGCGTCCTACATGAACTCCAATAAGAATTAAACCCAAACATAAAACTACTGTTCAATCTCAGCCTTACTACAGGATATTTACCCAAAGAGTGGCGTACAGCAACAGTGGTCCCTCTCCACAAAGGTGGTGCCTCAACGGATCCTGGAAACTATCGCCCCATAAGCCTGACTAGCTTGGTCTGCAAAGCTATAGAAAGGATCATCATGGACCTCATAAATAAAGATATTGGGGACCTACAGACACTGGATCCTACCCAGTTCAGCTTTGTTAAGGGCAGATCCCGCCTCTTAAACCTGGTCGATTTCTTTGAAACCATCACCAAGGCCATTGATGAGGGGAAGGTGGTCCACACAGCCTACCTGGACCTTGCAAAAGCCTTCGATACAATACCCCACTTGGGCATTATAGATAAGCTCACTAGCTTAAATATAAACCCCTATGTCACTAGATGGGTTGCAAACTGGCTCAAGGACAGAACCCACATGGTTAGAATTGCTGGAGCCATGTCAGACTCCAAACCAGTTACAAGTAGCATCCCACAAGGCTCCGTCCTGGGACCTGTCTTGTTTGGTATATATTTCTCGGAGGTACAGGCTAACACGGAAGGACTGTGGCTGACCAAGTTCGCAGATGACTGCAAACTGGGCGCCATAATTGACTCTCCAGCCGACACAAGCATCCTACAAAAGGGCCTCATAGAAACAGACAACTGGTGCCAGAGCCATGGCCTCAAGCTAAACGCCAAAAAGTGTATAGTCATCCCTTTGGCAAAAACAAAGTGCCCACAAATTACCACATAGGTGGTAATCCATTAAGTACGAAAGAAGTAATTAGGGACCTGGGGACCCAAGTTGATAGCAATCTCACATTTGACAACCACGTGGCCAAAGTGATTAGAAAAACATTTTATATAGCCCACCTAATCATGAAGGGATTCACATCTAGATCAGGGGAGGTCATCATGCCTCTTTACTCATCCCTCATCAGGCCCATAATTGAGTACAATGCCCCTTTTGGGGTGTACCTTACCAGACACCTGCAGCAACTGGAAAGACTCCAAAAGTACCTCACCAAGAGGATCAAAGGGCTCAAACAGATGCCATATGCTGCCCGGTTAAAGAAACTCCAGCTCTACTCAGTGGCATACCACCTGCTCGAGGCGATCTGTGCCTGACGTATAAAGCCATGTCCAACCCCGAATTAATGGACATGCTGCACCTCAGAAAATCCAAATCCCTTCGAGCTACGCGCTCGAGAGACTTGAACCTCAGCACTGAAATAAATAGGACTTGCTGGAGGAACAGATTCATAACCCAGAGGCTCCCTTCACTCTGGAATAAAATCCCAGACCAGGTTAGGCAGAGTCCCTCATTGACTCTCTTTAAGAGGAATCTTGATGAGTGGATGGGAGATTGTAGGTTTACCCCGGGTATCACTTCTGTGTCACTGTTAGACAGAGGCACAGTATACTAACCTCGAAAAAGGGCATAGCAAAATTCATTTAAAATGGGTGGTGAAAGCCAAACACACTCTGGCTAGGCTTATAAATGCCCTAGGGCAGATAGCCTAGTATGAACCTATGAACCTATGAATAAAGATGTTTCCTATTTAAAAAATGTTTCTGGGTTGCTGTCACAGAGTCAATAAAGTTTTCTAGCAACATATCATCTGAGGAAATAGATTTCCTAGACGTTAAACATAAGAAAACTGAAATATTAAGAATTCAGACAAGTATGTATAGAAAACCCACTAGAAGAAATGCACTGTTACACAGAGACAGTATGCATCCCAGATTTGTAGGCAACATTGTGGTAAAAGGACAAATCCTTAGGTTAATGAGACTCCACAATGACGAGGCTCAACTTCAGATAGCCCTTGACAACTTAGTGAATGACTTTATGCAAAGAGGTTACTCTAAAAAGATGTATGATAAATATGTATCAGAACTAATGACTGAGAGAACCTCTAGAGGTAGACCGTTCTTCTCTGAGAGAATAGGTCATACAGTGCAGGAGCGCAATAGAGATTACAATAAACTCAGATTTCCAATTACGTACAGTAGTGATATTGGTACCTTTTGTGAGGTTTTTAGATGTAACTGGAAAATTTTGAAAACTATAGAAGATCATGATGGGTTGTTGGATGATACCCCTAATTTTGCCTTTAAGAATAAAAAGAGCCTTAAACTCCAGCTATGCTTTTGGGAAAGACAAAATGTACAAGGCAATACTTCAGAGAGGAAGGGTACATATATGTGTAGGAACTGTATGGCCTGCAGATATGTACATTCCTGTATTAAATACACCCATTCAGATCCACATTTTGAGATAGAAGTGGCACATTATGCTGATTGTAGAACTAGACATATAGTATATTTTGCGTTCTGCATATCCTGCAATGCTTATTACATGGGGAAAACAAATCGTATGCTCAAAGAACGCATACAAGAGCATTGCGGAGATATTGTTAACCAAAAGGTACTAAGTGCTTTGTTTAAACACATAGAGGATAAAGGTAGCTCAAATTCCTTTAAATTCTTTGTCCTGGAGATCTTGCATGAAGGCATGAGGGGGGTAACATTAAGAATCACACTGAAGTTGCAGAACAAAGGTGGATTCCTAGGTTGACTGCACATAGATCACCTAGTATTAATGAAGTGGTTGCGCTTAAGTCTTTCCTTAAAGTAAGGAGCTTAAACATTAACATACACTTTTAATTTGTTTAGTAGTTTTTATAAGTTTTTTATAGCCCTTATAAAGTTTTTACAGAGTGTTTATATTCTTGTTTATAGGTTCATAGGTTCATACTAGGCTATCTGCCCTAGGGCATTTATAAGCCTAGCCAGAGTGTGTTTGGCTTTCGCCACCCATTTTAAATGAATTTTGCTATGCCCTTTTTCGAGGTTAGTACACTGTGCCTCTGTCTAACAGTGACACAGAAGTGATACCCAGGGTAAACCTACTATCTCCCATCCACTCATCAAGATTCCTCTTGAAGAGAGTCAGTGAGGGACTCTGCCTAACCTGGACTGGGATTTTATTCCAGAGTGAAGGGAGCCTCAGGGTTATGAATCTGTCCCTCCAGCATGTCCTATTTATTTCAGTGCTGAGGTTCAAGTCTCTCGAACGCGTAGCTCGATGGGATTTGGATTTTCTGAGATGCAGCATGTCCATTAATTCCGGGTTGGACATGGCTTTATACGTCAGGCACAGATCGCCTCAGAGCAGGTGGTATGCCACTGAGTAGAGCTGGAGTTTCTTTAACCGGGCAGCATATGGCATCTGTTTGAGCCCTTTGATCCTCTTGGTGAGGTACTTTTGGGGTCCTTCCAGTTGCTGCAGGTGTCTGGTAAGGTACATCCCAAAAGGGGAACTGTACTCAATTATGGGCCTGATGAGGGATGAGTAAAGAGGCATGATGACCTCCCCTGATCTAGATGTGAATCCCTTCATGATTAGGTGGGCTATATAAAATGTTTTTCTAACAACTTTGGCCACGTGGTTGTCAAATGAGAGATTGCTATCAACTTGGGTCCCCAGGTCCTAATTACTTCTTCCATACTTAATGGATTACCACCTATGTGGTAATTTGTGGGCACTTTGTTTTTGCCAAATGGGATGACTATACACTTTTTGGTGTTTAGCTTGAGGCCATGGCTCTGGCACCAGTTGTCTGTTTCTATGAGGCCCTTTTGTAGGATGCTTGTGTCGGCTGGAGAGTCTGTTATGGCGCCCAGTTTGCAGTCATCTGCGAACTTGGTCAGCCACAGTCCTTCCATGTTAGCCTGTACCTCTGAGAAATATATACCGAACAAGAGAGGTCCCAGGACTGAGCCTTGTGGGATGCCACTTGTAACTACTTTGGAGTCTGACATGGCTCCAGCAATTCTAACCATGTGGGTTCTGTCCTTGAGCCAGTTTGCAACCCATCTAGTGAAATAGGGGTTTATATTTAAGCTGGTGAGCTTATCTATAATGCCCAAGTGGGGTATTGTATCGAAGGCTTTTGCAAGTTCCAAGTAGGCTGTGTGGACCACCTTCCCCTCATCAATGGCCTTGATGACTGTTTCAAAGAAATCGACCAGGTTTAAGAGGCAGGATCTGCCCTTAACAAAGCCGAACTGGGTAGGATCCAGTGTCTGTAGGTCCCAAGTATCTTTATTTATGAGGTCCATGATGATCTTTTCCATAGCTTTGCAGACCAAGCTAGTCAAGCTTATGGGGTGATAGTTTCCAGGATCCGTTGAGGCACCACCTTTGTGGAGAGGGACCACTGTTGCTGTACGCCACTCTTTGGGTACATATCCTGTAGTAAGGCTGAGATTGAACAGTAGTTTTATGTTTGGGTTTAGTTCTTCTTGGAGTTCATGTAGGACAGCCGGGACACCATCTGGTCCCATTGATGCTGTGTTTTTTGCTTTGGAGAGGGCGGCTCTTACCTGAGCATCTGAGATGTCAGGGGGGCAGCACTCTGCTGGGATAGATATTTGCCCTTTTGGTGGAGAAGGGGGGGGAGAAGATTGCGCTGAACCTGTCAGCTAGGATGTTGGGAAATGTCTGTGGGTTCGGTGTATTTTTTGCCATTTTGGACTAATTCTGAGCATATCTGGGAATTCCCACCCAGGTTCCTAACATAACTAAAGAAAGCCTTGTGATTATCCTTAGTGTCCTGTGCAATTTTTCCTCTCGAAGCTGGCCTTAGACGATTTTATGAGTGCCCGTAGTTTTTTGCTAATACTGATCAGAGATGCCTTCCCTTTTTGGGATTTTGCTCTATCATGTAGTAGCTTCCTCCTTCTATTGTATAGTTTGTTTATGGCTGGGGTCCACCAGACAGGACGCCTAACTTTGGAGGATTGGGTCTTGGTTTTATTTGGGATTGCATGATCCATGCATTCCTGAAGGTGTTCATAGAATGCGTTTATAAAGGATTCTGCGGTCTGGGCTGTATTTTCCACAGGCACGGGGGCTTTGAAGGATTCCACCTCGGTTTTGAGGAGTGTGAAATTTGCTTTAGAGACGTTTTTCACTGTGGTTTTCTGGGCAGGGGCTGGGGTCGGGATGTGAATATCTAGTGAGATTAGTTTATGGTCTGATCTTACCAGTGAGGGATACACTTCTGATCTGGAGCATAGAGTCCTCATGTTGGTGATGATCAGGTCCAGTATGTTTTTTGTGGGAGTGGCAACAAGTTGTTCCATAGAATTTGAGTTTATAATCATTTAATTATCCTCTTATTGTATGATTGATTGTTGATTGAAATGTATTTAGAAGTTAGTACATTTTTGTTTGAATGTAGTCTGATGAAGCGATTATTGAGATCGTGAAAGCACTTACTTTGTGGAGCTCTGTAATAAAGTGTGTTTCTTATGCATCAGTAAATAGTCATGCATAATACTTTATTCAGCTGTGGTGGTTTGGCTAAGCTCTTTTTGTCTATTATATTGTTTTTTGCTCAAGCCACTCATTTACATTTGACTGGTGCTTTTTTCCTTTTGTATCTTTGTAAATGAGTCTGGAAAGCCGGATAAACTGCCCCTTCATGAAAAGAACATTGTGAAGAGTTGCTGGTGTTTTCCTTTTAATTATGTTT